>NC_081301.1:51692500-51827500 GCF_030435805.1 Mustela lutreola
GCTGATGGGTCCTTTTTCTCTTTTGGGTGGGGGTTGAGCAAGGACTGAGCATGACCTGAGTGAGCCCCTTCTGAGCACTGAA
The DNA here is from genome assembly GCF_030435805.1 of Mustela lutreola. NCBI lineage: Eukaryota > Metazoa > Chordata > Mammalia > Carnivora > Mustelidae > Mustela > Mustela lutreola. The sequence goes on from NC_081301.1 coordinate 51,692,583, forward strand.
GAACATGGGGAAAGGGTACTACTTACATTTGGCTGGGTATTATGAAGCTGAATGACATAAATTTTGAATGGGAGAAGGGTGAATGGAGGCATAAATTAGAAGACCAGGCTAAACCCAGGAGTCAAGCTGTGGAAGCCAAAACAGGAAGGCAGGAAGCCAAAGATTGTGAAGTAGTAAAATGAACCAGAAGCAGCTGAAAGAAAATCCAGCAATAAAGATCGAATTTGCCTATCCACCCCACCACCCTGGGAGACTTTTAAAGTATTTCTCTTGCCAACTTGGACAAGTATGTATGGAGAATTGTTGAAAAGAGCATAGGAGAATAGGTAGGATCTAAAATGAACCTTCCTTAAAAGAAAGAGGCCATGCCAACACCAGAAAAACCCTAGAAATTATTATGTTTGCATCAATGTGTCTATGTCTTTTAATCTCAGGATCACCTGGTCCGGGTTTGGGAATAGTCCTTTATTTATTCATTCTGAAAACACTTACTGGGTAGAAGTGAAGTAGTACAAATATGAATTAGTCATACTTCTTGCCCTCAAAGACCTTATATTCTTGTTGGCTTGAGAGAAGTCTCTAAATATGATATAAGGCAAAATGTACATCTCAAACTTTGAAGGGGCAGTTGGTATTCAAAGGCAAGAAAGGAAAGTGACCTGCCCTTAAGAAATTATAATATGATAAAAGGAGAGAGATATGAATGTAAAAGAGGAAATTAGATGATTAGTAATGTTGATTTCCTTTTCACCTACCTGTGAGCCATCTGTATATTTCCTTTGGAAAAATGTCTGCTCAGGTTCTCTGCTTATTTTTCAGTTGAATTGTTTGGGTTTTTTGTTTTGTTTGCTTTTTATGTTTTGTTTTGTTTTGCTATTGGGTTATAGGAGTTGTTGGATATTTACCCCTTACCAGACAGATAGTTTGCAAATATTTTCTCCCATTCCATAGGATGCCTTTTCATTTTGTTGATTGTTTCTTTTGCTGTGCAGAAGCTTTTAAGTTTTATGTAGATCACCTTGTTTATTTTTGCTTTTGTGGTCTTTGCTTTTGATGTCATTGCCAAAACCAATGTCAAAGAACTTTCCCCCTATGTTTTCTTTTAGGAGTTTTAGGGTTTCAGGTCTTACATTTACTTCATTTTAAGTTAATTTTTGTGGATGAGACAAGATAGGGGTCCAGTTTTATTTTTTTGCATGTGACTATTTATTTTTCCTAACTCTGTGTATTGAAGAGACCATTTTTTCCCTTGGAGTATTCTTGGCTCCTCTGTGAAATATTAGTTGACTAGATAATTCTTCTTGGTTTTTGTTTTGCTTTGTTTTGTTTTGTTTTTAATTTAAGTAGGCTCCACACCCAGCATGGAATCAGGTGTGGGGCCTGAACTCACCACCCTGAGATCAAGACCTGAGCTAAGATCAAGAGTTGGACACTTCATTGACTGAGCCATCCAGGTGCTCCATAGATAATTAATTCTTACTGTTAAGAGTTGAGGAAAATTTAAAGGATGAAGAAGAGGATGACATTTAAATCTGGTCTTTGAAGCATGGGGAAGATGGGATAGTGAAAAAAGTTTAGGGAGAAGAAAGAAGAGTAGGAGAGACACAGAAACATATAAGTGTTTGGCATGATGAGGAATGGAAAGTACTCCAATAGCTATGGGGAAGATTGCATACAGGGAAATAAGTGGGAGATATAACTAGAGAAGTAAGTTGTGGTGATGTTCACTGACATACAAATAAGTTTAGAGTTTATTCTGTGAAAATGGAAAGGATCAGACCCAGCTGACTTAACCACTTAGAAATAGGTAGAGATATAGGAACAGAGAGAGTCAGACACTGCCCAAGTGAGCTGACAAATGGAACAAGGAAACCCCCAGAGAGGACCAATGGCTTACAGGCCCAGTATAAGAAGAAAGCAGGGATGATTTAGGCACAGTCGCTTGGTCCATAGTGACATATGCTCCCATAGATTGTCCTCTGAATTATCAGAACAGTCACTCCTTCTCCAGCAGGGAAGAGCTAGGGAAGTGGGTTCTTACATGATTAAATACATCCCCTTTCTTTGGGCTGATGCAGAGTAGAGAGAAGATGCTCAAATTTCCCCTTCTCTTTCAGAACTAACTGAAGTACAGAAAATGCATCCATCCACGAAGGAAGGACTAATTAGAGGAGATGGGTCCAAAAGATGTTTAAATGGTAGAGTTTATAGGATTTGACAACAACTGGTTGTGGAGGGGGAAAAGGCAGGAAATAAGTTAAGGTACTATCCTGGATAACCAGGGATGGGTATGCCTATAAATAAGAGGGAGAAACAGGTGGATAACCGTGGAGGAGAAGAAATGAGCTTCCAGTGGGATTTCCTCTGAGATGTAAAGAAGGTAATTAAAAATGAGTCAATCATGACAATAAAGCGAATTTAAGAAATTGCATTAGCAATGTTTTTATGCAAGCAAAAGACACTCAACTTGAATTAGAATGTATGGCTATTTATAGGCTCACATAACTGGGAATCTCAAGGCATCTGTGAAGTTTCAGCCCAAGCTGCTCCAGGGTTCGAACATATTATTGGGGGCACCTGGCTGGCTCAGTTGGAAGAGTAGAATAGCACACAACTCTTGATCTCGGGGTGGTGAGCTTGAGCCCCACGTTCGGTGTAGAGATTACTTAAATGAATAAACTTTCAAAGAGTATTAACAAAAAAAACATCATTAGGAATTAGTCATCACTCTCCATCTCTTGGCTCTGCTTCCCTCTGTGTTGGTTTCATTCCCAGGCCAATTTCCCACGCAACAGCATGGATGACTAGAGGTAGCTCTAGGATTACTATTCTTATAACTGGTATCCCAGTGAGAAGAAAGCATGTCTCTTTCATGAAATTTCTAGCAAATTTCGAGAGAAAAGTCTTATTTTGCCTCTTCGGCACAGGTGCCCATCCCTAAACCAATCAGTTTGACTGGATAGGTTTGGGTGCTCGGATTGGCTAGGCCTGGTCATGTGCCTGGAGATGTTGAACCCTGTAGACAGGTAGGATGAATTCTGAAGATTCTTACTTGCTGTCATTCAACTTGCTTGGAGGATCATGGAACACAGCATAGTGTGAGGATATTAGTACTGGGTGGTGGAGTTGGGACAGCTATCTGTAGGGGAAAGCAGATTGAGGCCTTGGGCCCTAGAACAGAAGGTTGGTGAAAGAGAGGATAGCAGAATGGTGCCAGTCCCAAAGACAACTTCACTGACTTCAAAGTTTTATTTGGGTCTTTCTGTTCTTGTCTTTCCAAGAGGAGACTATCAGTGTGAATAGTAAAATGCAGTATGGATAACAAGTATGCAGAAAATAGAGTCAATTCACTGGAAGGTTTTGTAAATCTTACCTTTCCCCATTTCTTAGCCAGGTTCTAATGACAAAGCAAATCACAAAGGCTGTGTACATTCAGTTATATAAGTTCATTCTTCAGGGCTGTCATCTCAAACTTTAAATCACCTTTTAAATCTTTTCAAATCTATCAGATGATGCAAAGCAGAAGTTAAGATCTGCTATGAAAATGAAGCCTAGCATCTATAGTGAGCCAAGAATGTTTTGTCGCCAGTCATAGAATTAGAAGCAGGAAGGGGCCTTAGTTCAACTTGCTTATGATGTTAGATAAGGACCCACATAATTCGACAAAGGCCAGACAGTCATGAAGTGGCAGAGCTGGTTCTACAATTCACATCTCCTGTCTCCTAGCCCTGGTCTTATTCCATCATTTCGTCCTATATCAGCCAAATACTTCTCCTTTGAAAAAGTCATCCAACCAGAAGACCATTCCAATACAGTCTGGTTCGGTATTTGTTAAAGAATCCACCCAGTGGAGGGTGGGTGTGGTTCAGCTAGGGTTAATCCTAGCTGCCTATAATCACCGCTAGGAACATTCGAGAAAAAAAAAAATCAATCCAAATTCATTTAGCCAATTAAATCAAACCTGTGCTTGATTTTGTTGTTGTTGTTTTCTATTTCATGGAATTCCTTTCATTCATCCCAGACTCTCAAAACTCAACCCATTTTTGCAAATGATCCCATAGGTTGGGGACCACTACGATTGAACATCAATAGATGAAGAAACAGTCCTTGCCATGAAAATCAAGGGCCCCTGTCGAAAGAACTAAATGTCTAAATAGGAAACTGTCACAGTGGTAAAAAGAAAGCAGGGAGAAATCCCACTAGGGGATGCAGATCAAATAAAACAGAAGAGTACTTTATTCAGGCCTATTAAAATAGACAATTAAAAACAATACAGTCGTCCCTGCAGGGAAACAAGTGAGCAGCTCCCCACTTACATATGCAGAGCGAGGTCCGCTTATATGGCCGGCCCCTCTCAGACAGGCTCCTGCAGCACACGACCAGCATTTCTAAGTAGATCAGCCCAACTCAAAGTCAAGCTTGGACTCTGGCTTCCATGTAGCTTGAGGCCTAGAAATTCCCAATCTGGCCAGAAAGTTCCACTTTTAAGAAACAAAGTGATCAAACGATTCATTTTTGCAGCCATCATAGACTGAACCGAGAGAATTCCTAGGAGAGTCATTTAGCAACTGTTTCTTGAAAAAGTGAAGTAAGGCCCATGGCATCTGAAGATAAGGCCAGCTGAAGGACGGCCCCTGAGCTGGCAGTTAGTGTCGGGAATGGTCAAACATTATTCACCACCACTGTGCAAAGCATTCATGCGGCAATGCATTTGTGCAGAGAATGTTTCTCGGGTGTTGATGATGATCTGGACACTCTTCTAGGTTTGGGATACAGTACAGCCCAGTACATAGAGAAACTGGGCCCTTACTGAGCATGGTCTAGTGGGACACAGCCAGGCTACACTTTTCTCCTGTTTTGTTGATGCTTCTCTTTACAGGACCGCCCTCCGACTTGAACAAGGGGAGTCCTGTGCTGCATCCCCCAGATCCCAAAGACACACATACGTGACAAATATATTCAAGAACCCAGGGATGTTTTTGTCACTGGAGATCTGGCTCTCAGTACTAACACTGCTTAACCTGAAACTAGAAATATTTGCCACCTCTTCCCTGGGGATTAACACCACTCAAGCCCAGAGATAGGCCTCTTGACATCTCTTTCCCTGTATCTTTCTGAAACAGAGGGTGACTGTCTCCACGTACCATGAATGCTTGAGGACTGTGCCATTGTCAGCTACAGAGAGCAGCTCTATTTCAGAACATGAGAGGATCTGAGAGGTGAAAATGCTCAAGAGAAAAAGCAAAGTAATTGCGTTGTCGAACCCTTCTGAGATAGCATTAATTCAATAGATTATTGCATAAAGAAGCATCTTTTCCCATTAGTACCAAGCATCTAAGCACTGACTTCCCTTCAAATTAAATTTCCTGGTACCAGAGAGTTGTGGAGATAACCACAAATGTAGCACATAGTATTTGCGACAGTTGCACATGGAAGTTAAATAAAGGTTCATAAAATTAAAAAATTTCAGTGGCTCTTATATTTGGAATAGGCCTAGACATCCCATGTAAGAAGTGTAAAACTGACTACCTTGTCATTAAGCTGGACACTGAAGGCTAGAAAAGCCAAAATTGAGAATAGTGTTATTGTGATAAAAAGAGATTTAAATAAATTCTAATTTTATCTGTAAAATGCATTTGAAATAAACATGTTAACTTAAAATTTTAAAATTTAATTTATAATTTGAAACTAAACATTTAGACATATGATATATGGGGCTCGATTTGTACTCCTGCCTCAGGCCCTGCAAATAATAGGAGTGAGCTTATTTCTTTCCCCTACTCCCGTGAATACACACCAATGAAATAATTGCTGAGTAAATAGTGTTTCAAAAAGTGTCAAGATGAGAATATTAAATATGAGCAATGACTGAAATAGAGGAAACATGGATAGCAAAAAGACATCTGTTGAAATAATTAAAAATGAGCAATTCTCAGCCCACTCCGATAGGCTCACTTTAATTTGGACCTCCATGACAGTTAATATCATGACTTTTATCTTCCAAACACTCATCTTAAAGTCTCCCCTTTTCTTGAATTGTAAGCAGCCTGTGGAAGTTTCCTATTTCTCTTTAGCCCTAACAGTGCTTTGTTCATTTTAAGATCGTAATAAATAAAAGTTTAATGAATAAATGAACATAAAACATTGTTCTAGCAACATATTACATGGGGACGGGACATAGACCTTGCTATCACCAGATTCTAAATACATATAACTTCAAAAACCTTATCTCAAAATTCAAACCCAATTTCATGGCTACAGAAACTTTTCCATTGTCGCACAGATGTACTGTAACAAACCAGAGAGTACAATTCACTAAAGACCATGTTAGTAAGAAAATCACAACAGCTGGTATTATTGAGTACATTAAGAATGCTTATTGGAGAAATAATACCCACATCAACTTTGAAGAGCATGAAACTGAATCTCACTAGGGCAGTTCCATTCCTTCTACTTATCTTTATCTAGGAATGAATGAATCAGAAAATTCTGCAAATGATTTATGATTTCCCTTATATGTGGAAAGGGAATATAAATGAATAAAAGGAGGAGCCCAAGAGGCTATGTGGGTAAGTGTGCACATGGCAAATGAAATGCAATTAAGAGAACAAACACCATTACAGGGATGAAGCCTCGACCTTATACACATTTCTGAAGGAGACCAGATATGGCTTATTGTCTGTTAAGTGATCACTTTCTGTAATTCGAGAATTAGCACCTAGGTGGTACACTGAACAAATGTCAAGGGTGTACGTCTAGCTCATGAGTTCATGTGATACCTTTTTATTGAGAACTTCTCCATCTATCCATACCCACAGGCGTCTGTGGACTACCATCACAGATGACCGAACCAGGATGAGCACTTGGTCCAAACGAGGCCAATCAAATTATTTTCACAGAGATCTGGAAATAGGAGTGACACAGAACAAATACAGGAGATTTAGGATGAGCCTTTTCTATCATTCACCCTGAGAGCCAGAGACAGCTGTCCTGGATACGGACAGAGAGAAGTGTAGAGCTAGGGAGTGCAGAGCTGTCATGCCTGCCTGAATGCCTGGTGGCTCTCCAGGTTCTGTGTTTAGTCCCTGGGCAAGCCAGCTGTCTTTGGGTACTTTCAGATACTCCCACATCCTTCTAATAAATTCCCTTTACTACTTAAGCAGTTAGTCTCTCTTACTTCCAACCAAAACAACTCATCTAAGTAAAGGGAAATGTGCCCACTCTAAGCACATCTGTCATGGTACTTAGAACCTTCACTGTGATACAAAGGTCCGGGCCCACTTCTCCAATGAGCTCCTCAGTAAATGCGAGAGAGAAGCTATAGACTTAAGAAATAATTCTGCTTGAAAATAAGTATGAAATCATTGTATGTTTAGTACCTAAAACTGAAGAACAGTCAAGTTTGGAGAAGAAAACTATATGTTCAGTAAATTCTGCCAAGCCTAGGAGACTTAAAAATACACACACACACACACACACACACACACACACACACACACACACGGAAATGGGATGGAAGAGGTGAGGAACCAGTCACAAGAAAGGAAATAAAACCAAAATTTAACTTTTTCTGCTATTTGAACTGGCAATATTTTGTGTATAATTCATGCAGCATCTTGCTCTAAGTTGGATGTGAATTGACTCACAAGAGAGTTGGAGATCATGTCACTGTGAATATTAAATCAACAGGCAAGAGGTGGGAAGGTGGTGACACTAAAGATAAGATCACATACAAACCCAGTGAACTCTTAAATAAAGAAACAAGTGAGCCCAGAAGGGCCATAAACAACCACCAAAGTAAAAGGCAATAAAAGAGAAGGAAAATAAGAAACTCAAATGTAATGAAGCAAGACTTATAATGACTAGTGCCTAGAATGCCATTTAAGTAATACAAGCTTCTACAACCGCAGTGATTAAAGAATATATTTAACTGGTTGTCTAAACTTCCAGTGGGATCACCCTGAATGGAATATATCTTACATTATTATGAGTTATCTTTCCTAGTACTTCAAGAAACAAGGACCAAAGAAGGAAAACACTGACTGGATCTGGTAGATTTAAAATGGACCTTGGATTTAAGTGGACAGTGGGTGATGAGCTTTAAGACCTTTCTTTTCCTCTGATGAGCATAAGACCTTTCATGAAGAGCCTCCCTCAGTCATGAGAGTACAACAAGAGAAGAATGAGCTCTAAGGTTAATGGGCAGGACACATAACTCAAATTTGCTACATTCCACAATTGAAGTCCATATTTTATGCTTATTTCAAGTATCTTGGTTGGTCAGAAAATTCTTAGTATATAATCAAGATTAAATTTAAATACAAGTTAAATCATCAATTGCATACTTTAAACGTTACATGTCAATTACCTCTCAATAAAGTTGGAAAAAAATAATGAATAGAAGTAGGCATGTTAATTCATCCATGTGGGAAATGAATCCAGAATACTCATGAAAAGTTGTGATGGAAATATGAAATATGACAAGCATTATACAAGAATCTGCCAAGTGTTTTTAATTAATTAATTAGGTAATTAATTCGAGATAGAGAGAGAGGAGGGGAGGAATAGAGGAAGGGAGGGCCGGGGGATGCGGCAGTGTGGAGAGAGAATCCCAAGCAGTCTCCATACTCCGTTTGGAGCCTGACTGGGGGCTCAATCCCATGACCTGAGATCATGAGCCAAATTGAAATCAAGAGCCAGATGCTCAATCAACTGTGCCACCCAGGTGCCCCAATATTCATATTTTTTAAAGCCATAAATTCTTTATCACAATTTATTAGCAAAAACAGCACAACAAACTGAGTTACCTTGTTATCTGATTCACATTTAGTATGTCAGTAAAATGTTGCTTGCACTTTAGCTCTTCTGTGGAGGTAAAAAGATTCTCTACAGTATAAAAGGTATTAGGAAGATACGGGTATTTATTACTCATTTAACTCTAAAATAAGTTGGATTGAGATGCCTGGGTGGCTCAGTTGGTTAGGCCACTGCCTTTGGCTCAGGTGATGATCCCAGGGTCCTGGGATCAAGTCCTACATCAGGCTCCTTGCTCAGTGGGGAGCCTGCTTCTCTCTCCGCCTCTGCCTGCCACTATGCCTGCTTGTGCTTGCTCTCTCTCTCTCTGATAAATAAATAAATAAATATCCAAATAAAATATGCTGGATCTAGGGGTGCCTGCCTGGCTCAGTTGGTAAAGGGTGAGACTTTTGATCTCATGGTTGTGAGTTCAAGCCCCACAATGGGCACAGAGATTACTTTAAAAAATAAATTAATAAAATAAATAAAATAAGCTGGATCTAAGGAACATAAAGTTGATTATGATTGAAAATGGCCCAAAATCAATATAGGAAACCCACAAAACTTTATCATGAACAAGAGATACACTCTTTTTAAACAAGTACTGAAAACAATTTTTTAATATAGTTTTTTAAAGATTTTTATTTATTTATTTGACAGACAGAAATTACAAGTAGGCAGAGGAGATAGGCAGAGAGAGAAGAGGAAGCAGGCTCCCCGTTGAGCAGAAAGCCTGATGTGGGGCTCGATCCCAGGACCCTGGGACCATGAACTGAGCTGAAGGCAGAGGCTTTAGCACACTGAGACACCCAGGTGCCCCTGAAAACAATTATTTGATTGATATACTAGTGTATGTTGTTTTCAGGGTTGAGAAGAACTAGTTATCAATAAAATTCAATTCAGTTCTACTATGAGCAAAACAATGTGCTAGCTTATGTACTGCTAATGGAAGCATGATTGGCACTCCCTACCAAGGAAAGCAATTCAGTTAAACAAAAAGTTTTGTATATGTTTTTATTTTGACACAGTAATTCCATTTCCAGATCTCTTATCTAAAGAAATAATCAGATGACTTCATGGGTAACTATTTAAAGAAGAAGTAGTACCAATTCTTCATGAGCTCTTCTAAATATTAGAAGAGGAGGGAATATGTTGTAACTCACTCTATGAAGCCAGTATTACTCTGATACCAAAACCAGGCAAAAGACAAAGACCAACATCTCTTATAAATATCGATACAAAAATCTTCAACAAAATACTAACAAACCAAATCCAATAACTTATAAAAAGAACTATATACCATGGCCAAATGGGATTTATTGCAGGAATACAATGTTGGTTTAACATTCAAAAATCAATGAATGTAACACACCGTATCAACAGACTAAAAACAAACCTACCTGATTATCTCAAGAAACACAGAAAAAGTACTTGATAAATTCCAACATTCTTTCTTGATAAAAACACTCAATAACTAAGAAGAGAGGGGAACTTACTCAAGATGATAAAGGGCATCTATAAAAAATCTACAACTTACCTCATACTTAATGTTGAAAGACTGGATACTTTCCCCCTAACATTGGACTAAGAAGACGAGGATATTCACTTTTGCCAGTTTTACTCAACATTGTACTGGAGGTTCTAGCCAGGAAAATTGTGCAAGAAAATGAACTAAAACATGTACAGATTGGAAAAAAAAAAGTAAAACAATATTCACAATATTCACATATTTACAATATTCACAATATTCAAGATAGTATACTTTCATATATAGAAAATCTTAAAGAAGCCACTAAAAAACTGTTAGAACTAAGGAAATGGTTCAGGAATGTTGCAAGATACAAGATCAATATGTAGAAATCCATTGTATTTCTGTACAGATACAATAAATAATCCAAAAATGAAATTAAAACAATTCTATTTCTACTAGCATCAAAAAGAATAAAATACTTGGGAATAAATTTAACCGAAAAATTGCAAAATTTATACCCCCAAAATCATAAAACATTGTTGGAAGAAATGAAAGATGACCTAATAAGCAGAAAATCAGTCCATGTTCATGGATGGGAAGACTTAACATTGTTAAGTTGGCAATTTTCCCCAAATTAATCTACAGATTCAATACAAAATCTACCATAATAACAGCTTACTTCTTTTATAAATCGACAAGCTAATCCTGAAATTCACACGGAAAGGCAAGGGACATGGAATAGTCAAAACAATCTTTATAAAGAAGAACAAAGTTGGGGTACCTGGATGGTTAGACGTCTGCCTTAGGCTTAGGTCATGATCCCAGGGTCCTGAGATCCAGCCCCACATCTGGTCCCCTACTTGGCAGGAAGCCTTCTTCTCCCTCTCCCACTCCCCCTTTTTCCGTTCCCTCTCCCACTGTGTCTCTCTCTGCCAAATAAATAAATAAAATCTTAAAAAAGAAAAAGAACAAAATTGAAGGACTCATACTTCCCAATTTCAGAACTTACAACAAAGCAATTAATTAAGATACAGTGGTACTGACATAACAATAAACATAGATCAGTGGAACAGAATGAAGATTCCAGAAGTAAGTCCAGGTATCTATCTATGGTCAGTTGATTTTAGAAAGGATGCCAAGATGAGTCAATACGAAAGGAGAGCCTTTATGACAAATAGTACTGGAACAACTGGATAGCCACATGTAGAAGGAATTACCTCGCATCATATACAAAACTGAACTCAAAATACATCAAAGACCTAACATAAGACTCCAAATTCTTAGAAGTTCTTTAAAAAACACTATCAAGAAAGTGAAAAGACAATCTATAGAATGGGAAAAAATACCTCCAAAACCTGTTTCCAATAAGGAACTTGCATCTAGAACAAAGATCTTTTACAACTCAATGATAAAAAAAGACAACCCGGTGTAGAGATAGGGAAAGCATCTAAACTGATATTTCTCCAAAAGAGATATACAAATGGACAAGAGATAATCAGAAAAGTGAATAAACTGGGGCTCCTGGGTGGCTCAGTGGGTTAAAGCCTCTGCCTTCAGCTCAGGTTATGATCCCAGAGTCCTGGGATCGAGCCCTACATCGATCCCAGGACTGAGCAGGGAGCCTGCTTCCTCCTCTCTCTCTGCCTGCCTCTCTGCCTACTTGTGATCTGTCTGCCAAATAAATAAATAAAATCTAAAAAAAAAACAAAAAAAAAAAACAAAAAAGAAAGAAAAGTGAATAAACTGATATACAAGTGTGCTCACTATAGCAGTATTTACTTACTAGGAAAAAAAAAAAAAACGCAACCTACATACCCCAAAATAGGGGAATAATGACATAAATTATAGTACATCAAAACACTGAAATATGATATAGTCATTAACAAGGCTTACGAAATGGTGGTGTAGGGGAATCCATAAGTAGGAGAGCACTGGAGACAAACGGCTTGTGTTTCAATCCCAGCTGTTCCGCTTAGCAGATTCCTATTCTTGGACACATACCACGTCTAAGCTTCCCTTTTCTTCATCTGCTGGTTTCTGCTAGGATTAAGGTGGTTATCTATGTGAAGTGTTTAGCACATGGCGTAACACATAATGAGAACTAAATACCTGTTCGAGGAAAAAAAAAAGGATACCAGTGTGCTTTTATTAGCATGTTGACATCCTTCAGATAGAGTATCAAGTGAAGAAGCAGGAAATGAGAGTATACATAAGATACTCAACAAATTCTGAATGAATGGTTAGATAGATGCGTGGGAACGAAGGTACAGGATGGATAAGCGGATGGATACAGAAACATACAATGAAATATTACAGCAGTTCATTCCTTTACAGGGCAGGTAATTCTGATTTGTTATTATTTCATGGTTCATGTGTCTGACTCTTTCTTAAGGATACTTTTTAAGATTTTATTTATTTATTTGAGACAGAGGGAGGGAGATAATGAGAGAGAGCAGGAGCAGGGGGTTGAGGGCGGGGCAGAGAGGGAGAAGCTGGCCTAATTTAACATAGATTAGTCATAAATTGGGTCATGACCTGAGCCAAAGGCAGATGCTTAACTGACTGAGCCACCCAGGTGCCCCTCGAGGCCATATCTTAACTTTACATGTTCTCTTTTGTGTGCTGACTTGGGTTTTCTTATGGGTATATACTTAGAAGAGGTGACATTAACCAGAAACATTCATGGATTGCAGAGAGAATAGGCTATTTTATTTCTACTCAGACACTATACCTACTACCACTACATCTCTTGCTAGAGGCAGCCTGTAGTTTGTATGTGTTACAAGTACGTATTGAACTTACTCATTTTTTTAAATCCCCCCTTGTTGGCAATTAGCAATCAAATTCTTAATTAGCTTAAATCCACCTGGCTATTTTGGACCTAATAAATCAATTAATTCAATTCACATGGAGGGGATTGCATTTAGTGCCATATTTTAGTCATTACTGACCATCATTGTGTGTAGCTGCTGTATGTAGCAGCATGGACATGATATCCAAGCAGAATTTTTATTCTACACTGTTTTGCAGTCTGTCAGGTAAGTGGAGAGTGTGGTTAGTGTTTTTAATGTAGAAGGGGATTTAGCAACAGGCCTCAGAAGACCGAAACAGAAATTAGGAGTCTCCTGTACGTTTTAAACAGGTTCACTGTTTAGGTTAGAGCCATCCAGATATGCCTGATGACATGCAGGGTCATTCATTTCAGACTCATATTGTTTTTTTCCAGTAGAAAATGATGATGATATGATACTCTCTGATGTTGAAATAAAGGTTGCTGAAGAGGGGGGTAGAATTCTAGGACATGCAAAGAATGAATTTCACCTGATTATACTTTACCCCCAAGTCTCCTGCTGGGTACACGGCTTGGGGAAGAAGAGCAAATTTAAGTCATTTTAAAAGCCAACTTGAAGGACTTTCAAGTAGAGACAAGTTACTTTTCTCCATTTAATACTATGTTTTTTGAAAGAGAAACTTCTTTGGGGCAATGGCAGTGAAGTGTGTGTGTGTGTGTGTGTGTGTGTAGTGTGTGCAGTGTGTCAAAAATTTTAATGATCAAAAATGGGTGGAGTTTTTATGCAAACACTATTGCATGTCAATTTCTTAATTATTCCAGATATTTGACCTACTGACATTAATGGTTTGAAAATAAAATCCCAGTGTTGGGGTGCCCGTGTGGCCGGGTCTGACTCTTGATTTTGGCTAGGGTTGTGATCTCAGGATCCTGAGATTGAGTCCTGCGTGGGGCTACACGCCAGGCATAGAGCCTGCTTAGGATTCTCTCTCTCTCTTTCCCTCTCCCTCTGCCCCTTACCCACCCACCCCCAATCCCGCCATGGCTCTCTGTCTAAAATAAATAAACAAACTCAGTGTTGTCAATCTAGTGGAATGTTTAGACACAGATTGAACATATTGCTGTGGCTTAAGAGTATATATTTCATTCATGAGCCTGAAAATACTGTTGCTGATGGACAAAATAATATTTCATTAACCTATTCTGATTCAGGCATGCCAATAAAGTATATAGGAACATCAGAATCAGGTCTGAGGAAGTAGGGGTGTGGGGGAGTGAGGGAAAGTCTAGTGAACCAACACCACTTCAGTGCTGATTCTTATGGGTGTGCAAATTTGAGTGTCCCTAGAAGTAAAAGGAAATCTCAGCTTAATCTTTTTTTTTCTTTGTTAACAGCTTTATTGAGATATAATTCACATATAAAATTCAGCCTTTTTCAGTGTACAGCTCAGTAGGTTTTAGGATATTCATAAAATTGTGTAAACATCACCAATATCTAATTCTGGAACATTTTCATCACCCTAAAAAGAAAACTCCTCTATCAATTAGCAGTCACACCCCGTATCCCCCTCCCACTACTAAGGGCTAGTAGGAGGGGGATACGGGGTATGACTGGACTGTTGTTATAAATGGGATCATACAATATGTTGCCTTTTGTAACTGGCTTCTTCCATATAGCATAATGTTTTCAAGGCTCTTTATATTGCAAATTGTGTCAATACTTCATTCCTTTTTATTGCTGAATAATATTTCATCTCATGGATTTACAACATTTTGTTCATTCATTCTTTAGCTAGTGCACATTTGGGTTGTTTCCATTTTTGAGCTATTATGAATAATGTTGCCATGAATATTCATGTACAGGTTTTTATGTAGACTTAGTTTTCAATTCTCTTGGATATACACCCAGGAGTACATTGACTGTGTCTTATGGTAAATCTGTGTTTAACATTTTGAGGAAGTGCCACAATTTCTAAAGTGGCTGCCCTATTTTAGAAACCTACCAGCATTTTAATTATTGTTGTAATTTCTCCACATCCTCCCCAACATCTGTTATTATCTTTGGATTATACCCATCCTAGTTGGTGTGAAATAGTATGTCATTGTGTTTTGATTTGCATTTCTCTAATGACAAAGGATGTGAGGACAATTTCATGTTTCTTAGCCACTTGTATACCTTCTTCAAAGAAATGTTTATTCTTTTCTTTTGCCCATTTTTTGACTGGGTTGTTTCTGTTTTAATTTTTGAACTGTAAGTGTTTTTTATAAATCCTGGATATAAGTCCTTTATCAGATATGTGATTAATAAATATTTTCTCCCCTTCTGTGATTTGTCTTTTTACTTTTTTGATGGTGTCCTCTGAAGCACAAAGGATTTAATTTGATGAAGTACAATTTTTTCTTCTTGTCATTTGTACTTTTTGTGTCATATGTAAGAAACCATCACAAGGGTTTATGACTGTTTTCTTTTAATAGTTTTATAGTTTGAACTCTTCCATTTACCTTTTTTACTCACTTTGAACCAATTTTTGTAAACGTAAGGTAAGGGCTCAACTTCATTTTTTTGTATATGGATATCCTACTGTCCATTTGTTTGTTTTATTTTCATTTACTTTTTTAAAGATTTAATGTATTTATTTATTTGAGAGAGATATATGTATATGGATATCCTACTATATATATGTATATGTATATATATGTATATATGTATATGTATACATATATATACTTTTTTTAAAGATTTAATGTATTTATTTATTTGAGAGAGAGTAAGATAGAGTGAGAGCATGAACTCTCATGGGAAGTGCAGAGGCAGAGAGAGAAGACTCCCCACTGACCATGGATGTGGGGCTCAATCCCAGGACCCTGGCATCATGACCTGAGCCAAAGGCAGAATCTTAACCAACTGAACCACCCAGGTGCCCCTCAATACCATTTGTTGAAAAGACTGTTCTTTCCCCCATTGAATTGTCTTGGCATGCTCGTCAAAAATCAATTCCATAAATGTAAGGTTTTTTTTCTAGATTCCCAATTCTATTTCAGTGATCTATATGTTTATCCTTATGCCAATACCACACTGTTTTGATGACTACAGCTTTGCAGCAAATTTTGAAACTGTGAAGTGTGAGTCCTCCAACTTCATTAGTTGATTTCAAAATTGTTTTGGTTACTCTGGGTCCCTTGTAATTCCATGTAAATTTTAGAATCAGCTTGTCAATTTCCACTAGAAAGTCTCAGTTTAATCTTAATTTATACAAACATTCAACAATTTCTGGCCCAGGGGAGAGGATATAAGTGAAGATGTCATCACTGAAGTCAGCTGCAGCCTCATGTTCTAGGTAGTCAGATTTGGGTAGAGCATGACCTCAGCAGCATTTATAAGAACAAAAGCAGGCTTCAGTACTTGGAGGCAGAAGAGAGCTGACAAATGTGGGCAGAATATGAAGATCTGAGCCAAGGAATACAAAATTCAAGGCCCAGAGACTTCTATAAGAGCAGGTCATTCTGCATCTCAGGTAACCATAGCCAAAAGCACTGTATGCCAGCCACCATGCTAGAAGTATTCAATGCATAAAAGTGATTACTGCTGGGGGGAGGGAGTTTGGGAGAAGGGGGTGGGGTTATGGACATTGGGGAGGGTATGTGCTTTGGTGAGTGCTGTGAAGTGTGTAAACCTGGTGATTCACAGACCTGTACCCCTGGGGATAAAAATATATGTTTATAAAAAATAAAAAATTTAAAAAAAGTGATTACTGCTATACTTCCTTTGTCATAGAATCACTGATATAAATGAAAATCATATTATTAGGTTAGCCCTTCTACCAAAGCCAATTTTGCCAATAATAATAATAACAACTAATATCTGAGAAGCACTTGCCAGTTATGATACCCAGGCATGTACACAGTCACAGGATCCAAACAATAACTTCCATAGCAGATTTTATATATGGTCAGTTTATAAACATTCACTAAATTTCTTTTATTACTATTATTTTTTAATTTAAAAATTTTTTAAAGATTTATTTATTTATTTTATTTGGGGAGAGAGAGAGACAGCAGGGCAATGGGCAAAGGGATAGGGAGAGAGACTTTCAAGCAGACTCCTTGCTGAGCACAGAGCCTGACAAGGGGCCTGATCCCAGGAACCTGAGATCATGACCTGAGTTGAAGCCAAGAGCCAGATGCTTAACCAACTGAGCCACCCAGGTACCCCTCTTTTTTTTCTTTTTTCTTTCTTTCTTTCTTTCTTTCTTTTTTTTTTTTTTTTTTTTTTTTTTTTACAGATTTTATTTGTAAGTAAACTCTACACTCAACATGGGGCTCACACTCACAAACCACAAAGAGTCACGCTCTGTACCGACTAAGTCAGCCAGGTGTCCCCTCACTGAATTTCTTAATGATTGTTTTAGATACTGGGGGTAAAAAAGACAAATAAGGGGAGACCCTTCCCTTCAAAAATAAACTTAATAATGGAGATGCAAATATTAAGTTTATAATTATATGTGTCAACCAGTATTAAATGTGACAGTAATGGATACTCTGCTCAAATGCTTACAGGAATAATGAGGAAGACACTCCTTGTCTGACTGGGGATAGGAGCTATGTAACAGGAGTAAATAGAGAAATCAAAGTTAAAGCTAAATGTGACAATAATATAATCTATTGTATTAGGCAGGGTTCTCCAGAGAAACATAAAAATAGAACAAATTATCCATCTGTCTGTTTGTCTGTCTATCTCTATAATGAGATTTATTATAAGGAACCAGCTCACTCAACTACAGAGCTGTCATAATGATCAATTGTTTTATGTGTGAAAGTGGAGCAAAGCGTATTACTCTTCAATACATCTATAAGCTCTCGAGTAAAAATGCCCCAGTGCAAAACTCAGGATCTCGGGAAATAATTTCAACAGAGAGGAGACTTGTCCACACCAAGCTAATAGTTGCTGTGTGGAAAATTACACTGATGCAGTGGGAGCCTAGAAGTACTTTACTAGGCAAAGTCTCATGGATGTTAAGGCACAGAGAGGCTCACAGATCAAATTAAAATGTTTAAACCTCATATTTTATTAAATCAATTTAAAGGATACAATGGGAATCAAGGGGAAAGAGCTGGGGTAGGTTAACACCCTCAGAATATGTTGCAAACTTCCACTCAGGTTCTAGAGAGATGGAAAGAGAATTGTTTCCACCTTTACAACAGAAAAATTGGGTGATCTGCAAAATCACTTCTTAAATGCTTGATAGCTGAGGTTGCAAGGCAACCAGCTAACCCATAATCTAAAAAAAACAAAAACAAAAACAAAAACAGGTATGTACAAGAAGGGATCGGTCACAAGGACTGGCTTACCAGGGTAGATGTGAGATGCCATCCGTACAATCTACTAAGAAGAATTTATTTTAGCTAAAAATGTTTACTGGAGTGCTAAAGGGTGAGTGTGATTTTGTATAAAATTATATAATCCCTGGGCGCCTGGGTGGTGCAGTTGTTTAAGTGTCCGACTTTCAGTTTCAGTTCAAGTTATGAGATCGGGCCCTATGTCAGACTTCATACTCCATGCGGAGTCTGCTTGAGATTCTCTCTCCCTCTGTCCCTCCCACTCATACTCTCTCTCAAATAAATAAATAAATCTTTTTAAAGAAAAATTATATAATCCCTAGGAGCCACAGAGATAAGAGGAATTTGCACACACTTGTGAGTTTTCTCTAAGGATCTCACTCAGTACCCACATGAAAGACTGGAGGTAGGAGAGATGGAGAAAATACAGGCCTGGGAGAAAGGAACAGCAGCTACTTCTGGAAAGACACATAGCCCAACCTAGTCCTCTTCCCCTTGAGAAATAAAAGCCTAAGTCACTGGGAAAAGGGCAACAAATCTTGTCACCTACAGGACACCTATGCAGCTGGGAGAAATGACTAAGTACACAAGCAAACACACTTCTGATTTTAGGAGGGGGACAGGAAAATGTTTTTGTCCTTTAGAGTTGCCTTACCACTGGGTTAGGGGCAAGAGCATTGAAAAGACCCCACACCTATGACCCAGAAATGTAGCCTACAAGACTGAGATTGAACCAGAGAATTCTCCAGCCCCCACCAAGAATCTAACAAGCTTTGAGCAACAAGTAACAGTGGTTACTGCTAAGGGAAAGACAATAGCATGGAGGGAGTTCCCTCTCTGAGATGCAGGCACAAAGGGAAGACCTATTTCTGAGGGTAGGGGAGATGCTGAGAAACCCGCCCCCCAGCAAACCAGCCCCCAGCCTAAGCGCAAGACAAGCTAGAAAGATTTGAAACCTGCACTGAAGGTAACTTTGGCGATGATAAAACAGAAACCCAGCTCAACTTCCAACTGTCTCTGTACCCCACACTACAGGGCTAGCAAAATAAGGGGAATGTGTTCTTTCAGGCATGTCTACTTCCCACACAAGATGCTCAGCTTTCAATCAAAACTTATCACAAAGAAGTCAGCAAAAACAGTACTCTTGTTAAAAGACAAAGCAGTTAGTAAATGCAGATATGTCCCAGATATTGGAACTGTCGGACAAGGAACTTAAAATAACTACAGTTAACAGGTGAAAAGCTCTAGTGCGCTATCAGAAACAATCAAATGAAATGCTAGAAATGAAAACAGAGATGAAGAATTCTTTTGACAGGCTTCTTGGTAGAGCTGAAAAGCCAATAAAACAATCAGTGAACTTGAAGATAGGAGAATAGAAATTACACTAACTGAAATACAAAGAAGAAAAAGACATTTTAAAAAATAGAATAGACCATTCAAGAATTATGGGTCAATATCAAATTGATTAACCCACTTGTAATTGGAATCCCAGTAGAACAAGATAGATTTGGATAGAAGTATGGGAAGATTTAATGGTAGAGAATTTTCCAAAATTAATGAAATATATCAACCTGCAGATCCAAATAGCTCAGGAACTACCAAACTAGGAAAATAACAGCAGGACACACACATCATATTCAAACTACTGAAAGCCAGAGATAAAGAGAAAATCTTGCAGGCAGAGAAAAAAACGAAAACATTACATAAGAATTATAGTACAGTTGACCCCTGGGCAACATGGGAGTTTGGGGCACTGACCCCCCCCCCCCCATACAGTTGAAAATCTATGTATAACTTCTGGTTCCCTGAAAACTTAACTACTAATAGCCTACTGGTGACTAGAAGCCTTATCAATAACACAAATGCATGTTTCATATGTTATTTGCATGATATATAATATATACTGTATTCTTACAATAAAGTAAGCTAGAAAAAAGAAAATGTTATTTGAGAAATCATAAGTAAGAGAGAATACGTTTATGGTACTGTACTGTATTTGTAGGAAAAAAATCTTGTATGTAAGTAGAGCCATGCAGTTCAAACCCATGTTGTTCAACTATAGAGCACATTTCTTTTCTTTTTTTTTTAAGAGTTTGATAGTATCTTTTTTTTTAAGATTTTATTTATTCATTTGAGAGAGGGAGTGACAGAAAAAGCACAAGCAGTGGGAGAGGCAGAGGGAGAGAGAGAAGCAGACTCCCTGCTGAGCTGGGAGCCCAACATGGGGCTCAAACCTGGGACCTGGAGATCATGACCTGAGCTGAAGGCAGACACCCAACCACCTGAGCCACCCAGGCACCCTTGTAGAGCACATTTCTAATCAGATTCTATGGGAGCCAGGATAAAATGGAGTGACATGTTCCAAGTTTTGATGGATGGAAGGACTATGCTATATGCATTCGGATTATGGCGCTCATATTTCTTGTGTTTTCTGACACATCAACCTTTTTCTCCACTGAAGGTGTAGTTTAAAGATCTGTATCAGGCTTAAGCAAAGGGCCTTAGAAGATGGAGGGTGACTAGAACACATGCTTGAGTGATACAAGAAAAAGAATATAGCATGCCTGCTGAGTAACTTTTTAGGGGCTGAGGTAACACAGAACCAGAATGATATCATCAATGAGTGGCTGATTTAATACTGAGTGCTTCAGTATTGAGCTCAGTATTGAATATTGAATGCTTCATGTGCCTCATGTTCATTTAGTGTATTATGAATATTTTGTGTCTCTTGGTCCTTCTACCCTTCAAACTCCTAAAACTCTTGTAATTTCCTTCATATATATCTGTATATATATATATATACATATATATGTAAATATATACACACACACTTCTTTAGTTCGATCTTTTTTATTGTATATCCCAACTATTCTATTTTTTAACGTCTTATAGGTAACTATCTGTACTTAACCCATCTAATTAATTTTAGCTATATTTTGCAAGCCATTTGACACACTTTGAGTTTCATCCATCCTGCTTGTTTTTCTTATCCTCTGTAACAGAATTAAATATTACTGAATAATACTGCAAACTCACATTAAGAAAATGCTTACTCTTGAGAAAAATTAGAGAATCCTGAACCAAAGAAGACACACCCTCTTCCTCCTTAGGTACTGACCTTGACATCTTTATCTTGTGTCACTTTTGACATCAAGTACTGGGATCAAACTTCTGGGTCTGGAGCAACAGGACCAAAGTCACTGCATTAAAAAAAATCTCTCATTGATAACTCACCCTTTGGTGTAATCTGACAGCATCTCCATCCCCAAGCTGGCTGTTGCCTCCCTTATCTCATATTTCCAGTCTAGACCTTGGATTTAAACCCTAAGCACCCCTGTTTCCATCCTGTCTGTGCACTTCTACCACCTAACGTACCTCATCACCTCCGCATAGTTATACAGCTACTCCTGCCACAGGGTCCACCCCCTGTATAGGTTTCAGTTCGTCAGTAATAAGCTTTAAGGAAACCTTGGCCCCAGCCCACTGCCAGCAAATGTATTGTTACTCACCTTTAGGCGAAAAGGATTTCCCTCTTTTCCGCTGAGCCCAGAATTGGGCTGAAAATACTTCTTAACACCACGTTCCAGGTGGACCATCATAATCAATCAAAGTAGGCAGTTAAGAGAACACCTAATTGCCAACTCGAATCTCTTCTTTCACTATGGATTATTCAGACATAAATTAGTTTAGCCTAATTTAACATGGCATAGCTTTAGACTTCCCCGAGTAATGTCCCAGCTTAACAATTGGCACCTGGTAACTGATTGAAAGCTGTTAAATCACTCTTAATAAATATTCACTTTGATGAGTGTTGCACTGACCATCATGTTCCGAGATCTGCTACAGTTCCCTCAATTTGCTGGCACTTTAACGTCTCCATTATATCCATGCTGTTTTTTCTGCCGAGAATGCCCTTTCTGTCTCAGCTAGATGTATCTTTCTAAAAAGGAATCTGATCACCTGCCTGAATTGCTTAAAAACCTTGCCTGACTCTCTGTTTATTACAGGATAAAGTATACATCTGTCAGCATGGCATAGATGACCCTCTGTGAGCTGTCTCTGGCTTACCCCCTCATCCATCTCACATTAGGCTCCTTTCTCCCTTATGCCCTACCATGCATCCATGTCAAACCATCTTCATTTTTCCAAAGTCATCATTCCTCCACACTTTTGTTCAAATTGCTCCTGCTGCATGAAACGTTCTACTAATACCATCTACCTCTTAATGTTTACTCATATTATTTCGAGACTCAGTTTAAGTTATCACCTTCTCTTTGAAGATTTTCATGACCTAAAAAATAACACATGTAACTGATATCTCTTCTGAGTTTGGGGGGACACAATTTTCCATGGGTCTTTCACATTTCTGTTCATCCCGCCAACAGAATTATCCCCTTTGTTTCAGACTATTTGCTCAAGGCTGTTTGAGGAAGCAGCCTTGGGAGACGTAGTCTCTTCCTCTACAGCAGAGGGCAGGTTTATTTACTGTCTAGTATAATCAAGATAATATCTCTCTCTAGGGCAAAGGGCAGGTAGGTTTACTGACCTTTATAAAAGATTCAGGCTCCCTAAGCTCAGGGTTCCTCTCCTGTAATTCAGTGTACTGCATGTTCAGGCATAACCTGGCCCCATGTGCAACACCTAGTAGGAACTGGAGCTTGGAGAATGGGCAGAAATGCTAATAGTCTAGCTACCACTAATGTCATGAATAATATATTCTTTTGTCTCTGATCTAGAAGACTCATGTCTTCTGCCAACATCCATGATATTGTGGCATGAGATAACAGAAAAAAAATACATCTATTATTGGTCATTACACTCAGACTCTGACACAGAGCTCCTAAAACCCTTGTAATTTCTTAAATGATAAGGGCACTAGGTGCGTCTTTTTTATTAGAACGAAATGAGGTGACTCTGGCTGGTCTCTTGGATGGCTTCTGGTCACCAGAAAGACCAAGCCATGATTAGAAACGTGAGATTTTTAGTCTTACCCCCCCCATTCTGCTAAGAGGGGTGAAGGACTAGTAATGGAGTTAATAATTATGCTACATGAGAAAGCCTCCATAAAATCCCAAAAGTATGGGGTTCAGGGAGCTTTCAGTTTGGGGGAACACATCCATATACCAGGAGGAGGTGCATTCCCAACTCCATGGAGAGAGAGTTCCTGTGCCTGGGACCTTCCCAGATTTTGCCCTCTGTATCTCTTCATTGGGAGATTCATCTGTGTTCTTTATCATATCCTTTAATAAACTGGTACACTGAAGTAAGTGTTTCCTTGAGTTCTGTGAGCAGTTCTAGCAAATAACCAAGTCAAAGGGGGATGAGCTCCTGGGAATCTCCAATTTGTAGCCTAGGGACCTCCTACTTAGAAATGGCATCTAAAATGGGCAGTGGGACTCTTGTGGGACTGAGCCATTAACCTGTGGACTCTGATGCTATGTCCACTTAGTGTCATAATTGAGTTAAATTCTAGAATACCCATTTTGTGTCACAGAGATTTGCTAGCTGTGGGGGAAAATCCCCATACATCTGGTGTCAGAAGTGTTGTGAAAGAGTAGCAGTGTGAGATTAAAGGAGAAACATAGGAGGGAAGAACTGGGTATTTATCCAACTTACAGGGTAAAATCTCAGACCCTTCACAGTTTTTGACAGTGCTGCACTTGAACTCTGTAATACTGCTAGCAAAAACATATCATTTCATTACTCTTCTTAGACAACTACTGTGTGATAGATACTGCAATCTGGCCCTGAGGATAGAAAGCCAAAAAGACATGTTCCTACATTCAAAGAGTTTATATGTCAGTGCAGAAACAGGACACAGACAATTAAAATTCTTCCAGATGATTTACAAGCTGGCCCTTATAAATACACAGAAGACAGAAAACATAAGCCTGTTGAGGAGTTGAAGGAGGTGTACAATGAGGTGGCAGAGATGAGGATATGCCTGAACAGCAAGAGAAAGGGTATTACTGCCACATAGATCCAAATTCTAATTAACAGAAGTCTGAAGTCTGTTCTAATTATCTCCTGGTGTGTAGCAAAGGATCCCAAACTTAGTAGTATAAAATCACAACCATTTTATTATGTTTGTTGGCCTGTGAAATAGGAGTTCAGAGAGAACAGAGCAGGAACCCCTTATCTCGGCTCCATCAGGTCTTGGGCTTCATCTAGAAACACCACAGAAATCTATAAATGGCTCTGAGTGGCTCAGATGCCAGAGGACTGGAGTCATCTGAAAGTTTCTTCACTCACGTTCTGGTGCTTGACTCATCATGACTCTAAGCCTGGGCTCAACTGGGACTGTGGATAGGAGGATCCACACATAACTCCTCCATGTGGACTGAGAGTCCCACAGCATGGGAAGGAAGCTTCTAGAGAGTAAGTATTCCAGAAAAACCTAGAGTAAGCTGCACAGCTGTTATGGTCTAGTTTTGGAAGCCACTTAAGCATCATTCTTCTATAATCTCTTGGTCAACGTAGTCATTAGCTCACAATGTAGTCATAAGGATTCAAGGAAATGAGACATGTTTATCATGTCATAATTGGAGGAATTTCAAATAATGTGTGGTCAAATTTTAAAACCTACAGGATGTGTTTGGAGAATTATAAATAGTTCATTACTATCGAAGGATAGAGTGCCACAGGGGGGATGCATCTGAACAAGTAGGCAAGGCTATATGTTATGGAGGGCATTGCTGACCTTGAAACCCCTTACACAGAAGCTTAGATTTGTTCCTGTATGTGATAATACTCATTATCAAGATCACTACAGACAAGGAGAAAAGGTGGTATTTTTTTTTTGGTCTTTTCTTTCCATTTTATTTTATTTAGTAGTAAAATGATTCAAGATTCTAGCACAAATGCTGGCCCATGGCAAGCTTTGGGATAGATATTTTTGGCTGCTAATAATAGAAAATGCAACTAAATCTGGTTTAAAAAATACAGGTAACTTATTGGTTCACATAAGAAAGTTCTCCCAAGGGAGCCTGGGTGGCTCAGTGGGTTAAGCCTCTGCCTTTGGCTCAGGTCATGATCTCGGGGTCCTGGGATTGAGTCCTGCATCTGGCTCCCTGCTTGGCAGGAGGAGGGAGCCTGCTTCCTCCTTTCTCTCTCTCTGCCTGCTTCTCTGCCTACTTGTGATCTCTCTCTCTGTCAAATGAGTAAATAAAATATTTTTTAAAAAAATAAAGGAAAGAAAGAAAGTTACCCCCAAAAGATTGTAAGCATGGCTTGAACTAGGTTCTTATCACTAGGGTTCCAGCTTCATTTCTCTGTGATTTTCTTGGCTCTGCCCCTCCCTGTGTTCACTTTATCCTCAGATTTCATTTCCTCATGGAGCAAGTACAATTATAATCATTCTGGATCTCATAACTGCATGCCATACCATCCAAAGGCAGAGAGAACACTCTTGTTCTAACATCAGAACCTCCGATTCCCTATAATTTTTAGGACTGGATCAAAGGTTGCATAGGAACCAAGCTGTGTGTCAAAGGAGATGGAACAGTTCACATCACATGCTTCATCTGTAGACTCACAGGGATCCCAGTGTGGAAATAAGAGCCTTGAGGAAAGGAGAAAGATGGAAATGAATGAACAAGTTTACAAATTGGCTGCCTTAAAAATTTGCCAGACAGACAAATAATTTCCAGTGTTAATGATACTTGTGGCCAAACATGATCTCTCCAGTACAAGCATAAACAAAGGTGGATAAGACAATATGATACTGGTAAAAGGTACTTAAGTCCAGAAAAAGGGATAGAGAGTGAGTGAGTGTGTGAGTGATTATGACACTTTTGAACTTGTCCTTCCTTGAAAATGTAAATGGAAAGCTCTGGTATATGTTCTTCCTCCCTAATAATTTCTAAAATTTCCCATGACCTCAACTATCCCTCTAGCATAACTGTGCAACCCATTCTTACCCATCATTTGGCTACCATTTTTCTTACGGAGACACTTCCCTCCAAGGTCACCAGCAACCTTCAGTTTGCCAGATTCAGTGGACATTTTGTAGACTTGTTCCTACAATACTGGCTGCTCTATCTGAAACTCTGAAACTATGAAAAGCTCTCTATGATCTGGATGTCTGCAGCCCCACGCTCTCAGGATTCTTAAAACTTTTCTTCCTTCTTTCTGGTTCTTCTGTCCTGGCTCAGAGCCTTAATTATGAGTGTTTTTCAGAGACCTTTCCTGGTTTTTCTGCTTTTCTTACTCTAGCCCAGCACTGTCCAGGAACTGTGACACATGTGGCTCTTAAGCATTTGAAACATGCTAGTCCAAACTGAAATGTGCTGTAAGTGGAATATATATGCCAAATTTCAATGACTTAAAATAAAAAGAAAAGAAAGTAGTCTCTCATTGTTTTTCTATTGAAAGCATACTGTAATGCTAACATTTTGTATATGTTGGGTTAAATAAAATATATTATCAACATTAATTTCAACTATTTCTCTTCAGTTTATTTAATGTCATTGTTTCTTTTTTCTTCTTTTTTTTAACTTCAGAATTTAAAATTATGTATGTATTTAAAAATACATTTCTACTGGACAGTGCAACTCTAGACTCTTTCTGAGTGATCTCATTCAGTATCATAACTTCTCTCAAAACGATCTAAATCTATTCTCCTTTCTTCCCTGACCTTCAGGTTCCCATATTCACTTGCTGCCTTGGCATTTCCGTATGCGTAACAGGTAATAACAGCAGACACACATATTATGGTTTTCTGTGTGCCAAGCACCAGTCTAAATACTTTGCACATATTAAGTCATTTATAATCTGCCACATCTCTGTGGGGTAGGTATTATTACTATCTTTTCTTTTACAGATGAGGAAACTAAAGCACAGAGAAGAAATACGTCCAAGTTCACAGATCTAATAAGTGGTGAATACCAGACACGGGAAGTTCAGGCCCTTCTCTCTACTCTATGCTGGACAGCCTCTAGCTAGCCCCCACGAAGCCCGACTCCAGCTGTCTATGCTAGTGGGCCTTCTTGCCCTCTGCTAACACTTCCAGACGGGATTGGCCAAGGAGAGATCCCAACAGGAGATAAGAGGGAGAGCCCAAAATGAGGTCAATGTTTAGCTCTTCCTTCACCTTTCTGCAGGGCTACAATAAACTGGTCTCTTCCCTTGTTCCTTGATGGAGGTCACAGTTCCTTGTGGAGCTCAGAGAGCCCTGTCTCAAGGTTCCAGTAGCCTTTCCCTCCAGGTCTTGAACTGATCACAGCATTCTTTCCCCCACCCCACTATTATTAGTCCCAAAGAGCCACTTTATTCCTCATGTACCCACATCTTTGTAAGTAACTTAATTACTAAATCTTCCTCAAATTGCCCAACCTGAACAAGATTCCTGTTTCCTGTGGGGACCCTGACCAAGACATACATGTTCCTTTTCTGTACTCTGTAACTTAGTTTGTGGGACCCATAAATACCCAATCACCTGAGCTAAAACCTGGGACGCATATTCCGTTTTATCCTCCCCTCCCCCATACACAGCTCCTACATCTAACCTTTACAAAGTCTTGCTAATTGTGCTTCCTAATGGTACTGTCACCTTTGGCCTTCACCATCTCTCCCTGCATTAGGGTACCAGCACCCAGTGTGTCCTACTCAAACCCAGCCTCAGTAGCACAGCTGAAGTGAACTCTCTAACACAAAAATTTCAGCAGGACCCTCTCCAAATCCATCCTTGTGTGAAATGCTTCCGTAGGGGCACCTGCATGGCTCATTTCATTAAGCAGTGACTCTTGGGTTCAGCCCAGCTTGTGATCTCATGGTCATGGGATCGAGCCCTGCATCAGGCTCTGTGCTCAGTGCAGTCTGCTTCAGATTCTGTCTCCCTCTGCTCTCTCTCAAATAAATAAATAAAATCTTAAAAAAAAAAAAAAAAAAAGCTACTGAAATGCTTCCATATCTCCATGCCTTCAACAAGCCTGCTTCCTCTCTAAGACCACATCTTATCAGCATCTGCCTGACATTCATCCTCCAAAGGCAACAGATAGTGGTTCCAAGCTCACACCACTAACACATTGCTTCTCACATCTGTGCTTCTCAGTTTGCTTCTGCTCACCCCCTCCACCGTTAGCCCTACCTGCTGCCAGCCTGGCCAACTCCTACTCATCCCACACTACTCTGTCTTGGGTGATAACTGGCTTAATCTGGGTAAGGATTCTCTTTCTGTGCCGCATGCATGCCATTCTATAGCACATTACCACACTGTCTTTTCGTTTCAGCTTCATATGTCATTTCCCCTTGAGGAGGAAGATTCTGCCACCTCAGAATATGCCTTTGGTGTAAGGACTACTTTGCACTAAAGGCATATGAAAAACAGCAGGTGCAGGAGAGACACCTACCTTTTCTTCCTGAAAGAGAGAGATAAAAATCTTATATGAAAGATGCCCTCCCTATATCAAGAAGAAAGACCCATTCTCATCATTAGAGGTGAGGAGCTGAGGCAGAGAGAATTCTGTACAAACAGATGCTATTAAAATACACTCTTCTTTAGTCTTCCCATATGTTTGAGTTCTCTTCCCACAACTGCCTCTCTTCGCTCAACCTAATATATAGGCACTTAGGTTTTGCTATTTCTTTGGGTCTTCATTTCCTTTTGAGAGCTCCTGTGTCACATAAAACTTACATTAAATAAATTTATATGCTTTTCTCTTATTAATTGTCTTTTGTTACAAAGCCCTAGCTGAGAATCGAAGACAAGTAGAGGAGACAATGTCCTTCCCTACACTCCCATTCACCTTCACATCCCCAAGCCTGACCCAGCCCCAGCATCCAGCACCTAGTATATGCCCAGTGAATATTCTGTTGAATGACTATATATAAGAAAAATACTGTATCTGAACACAGAAAATGAAGTCACTAACAAAGGTATATAATTTTTACAATGCAAGTCCAGACTCAACTTTCCCTCAAATTTATGGCAATTCAGGAAACTGTCCTTCTGAATCACCTAATTCACTCTGTATTTAAAGACCCAACCTCAGTTTGTGTGAAATACTTAAAGCCGATGTTTCTGCACTGGGTACCTGTAGAGACCCACTCTACCCCTTAGTATGTTTAATATTTTTCTTCTAATCTTTTCCCCAGATTGTATTCTATAGGTGATTTCTTAGTTTTTTCCTGAGCAGTCTGCTTTTGTGTGCAAGTATCCTTCCTTCGGTTTTTTGTTCCTTATTTCTAAAAGTGCCCCTTTATTTTTTTCTCCTTCACTAAATTTGAAAAATTGCAGAGCTTGGCCCACTGCTTGTCTTACTGACTGTATTTCACATTTTCAAAAGCACATTATTCTGTTTTGCAAGATGGCGCTTTTTAAAAGATTGGTTGATTGAGGGGCACCTGGGTGGCTCAGTAGGTGAAGTGTCTGCCTTCAGCTTGGGTCATGATCCCAGAGTCCTATGATGGAGCCCCGGATCGGGCTCCCTGCTCTGTGGGAGGACTGCTTCTCCCTTTCCCACTCCCCTGCTTGTGTTCCCTCTCTAGCTGTGTCTCTCTCTGTCAAATAAATAAATAAAATCTTTAAAAAAAAAAAAAAGATGGATTGATTGATTTTAGAGAGAGAGCATGCAAGCAGGAGGAGGGGCAGAAAGAGAGGGACACAAGCAGACTCCCTGCAGAGTGGTGGGCCCGACAAGGGATTTGAGCCCAGGATCACGGATTATGACCTGGGCTGAAACCAAGAGTCAGATGCCTAACCAATGGATCCACCCAGATGCCCCTCACGATGGCATTTAACAGGCCAACTTGACCACTAATCGACACAGAAGATGAGAAGGGAGAAAATGTAGTTACATTTTTTATATTCTTTACTCGTCAGTAATTAAAATCTTAGCAGATGAGGGAATCTTTTAGATTTTCCTATACATTAAAATTATTCTAATTGTTTAAGCTATTTTTCTAGAATAAATATCCTTCATAAAATTCCAAATTTTTTAAGATTTTATTTATTTATTTGAGAGAGTGAGTGAGTGAGAGAGCAAGGGAGCTTGAGTGTGGGAGGAGCGAGGGAGAAGCAGACTCCCCCCTGAGCAGGGAGCCCAACTCGGGGCTCGATCCCAGAACCCTGGGATCATGATCTGATCCAAAGGCAGACACTTAACCAACTGAGCCACCCAGGTGCCCAAAAAAATTGCAAAATTTTAATATCTTTTTTTAAATAACTGGAATTCCACTTGGAAGCCCTATACTATTCTTGGGTTTTCACCTTCCGCCACATCCTTCTTTACTTCACTGGTCTGTGAGTCAATCAAATGTGCAGAAGCAGAGACAAATCCCAAAAGAAATGCTGTGTTTTGCATCCTTCCCAGGCTCTTTAGTCTCCTTCTGAGTCAGATTCCAGCTAAACCAACTAAGTGATGGTAGCTACCAAGATCATTGGCCAAAAATAAATAG
This sequence comes from Mustela lutreola, assembly GCF_030435805.1. NCBI lineage: Eukaryota > Metazoa > Chordata > Mammalia > Carnivora > Mustelidae > Mustela > Mustela lutreola. Next base: position 51,723,374 of record NC_081301.1, read on the forward strand.
ATTCTTTCTTCAGGAAAAAGAAATAATCAATATTGTTATTCTACCTTATTACGTTTAGGTTAGAAAATATCCCATACGACGATTGACTTAAATAAAACACTTGACTGGCTTTTTCCAAGGAAATAACTTAACAATAATTACACACCTATGTAAGCACTTGTTCCAGATACAAAAGGCCTAAAGCGAATCTGATAACAAAAGCTTCAGATACTCTTCTGTGGACTCCTTAGTCAGGTGTAACTTAAGAGGGCTAACTCTATGCTTGCCAGGACTATTCATCCCTTCGCTACACTGAGCTGTTTGTTACTGCTGTATCCCTAGGATTATAAAGTTGTGTGGTGGCAGGGTTGGTGACATGAGCTGGTGACCCACGCACTTGCAAGAGCCTTGTGTGCCCATTTATGATCTGCTATTGCGATCTTGAAATTCTTTTTTTTTTTTTTCTTTTAAGGACATTCATTTATTTTAGAGAGAGAGAAAGAGACAGGGAGCCTGAGCGGGGAGAGGGGCAGAACGAGAGAATCTTTTGAAGCAGACTCACCGCTGAGCACGGATCTCACAACCCAGGAGATCATGAACTGAGCTGAAACCAGGTGTCAGAGGCTCAACCAACTGAATCACTCAGGTGTCCCTGAAATTCCTAATTTTTGAGCAAGGTACCCCAGTTTTCATTTTGCACTGGGCCCCACAAATTATATAGCTAGTCTTGCTGGGAGGTAGGAACTATGAACCATAATTTTGGGGGAAATATATATATATACTTAATCCTCTATACATTCTTTTCAGGTTATCAGGTCAACCACACTCCAGAAAACAAGAGGATTCCCTTCCCTCACCTTGGTTATTTTCTTTACGTGGATTATTTTATATGAAGATAAATATAGTATCCTAAAGAGAGAAGGATCAGAAAAAGAAATAATCATGGGATGCCTGGGTGGCTCAGTCATTAAGTGTCTGCCTTTGGCTCAGGTCCTAATTTCAGGGGCCTGGGATCGAGCCCCGCATCAGGCTCCCTGCTCGCCAGGAAGCCTGCTTCTCCCTCTCCCACTACTCCTGCTTGTGTTCCCTGTCCTGCTGTGTCTCTGTCAAATAAATAAATAACATCTTAAAAGAGAGAGAGAGAGACAGAGAGGGGAATAACTTATTTTCTATATTAAAGAAAATGATATTATTTTGGTGGGAATAATGCAGTTAGTGAATTTTTTTAAACTACAGATCTTGGGATCTTTTAGATTCCATTTAAATACATATAAGCCTAAATCACTACAGAAACTTAGAGGGGAACAACTGTGTAAGATTGCTTTATTTTCAGCACTTAAATTGTGATGAAGACTTAAATTTATTTAAATTTCAGGGAAAACTTTCCCCCACAAAATTGATATTGATGAATTCATTAATTTGGTTCTTACCCCTGCTCTACTCTGAGAGACAGTAGAATGTAGTGTGAAAATCAAGGTCTTAAGGACAGATGGATTTGAACCTAACTGAATTTCTTTGAGCACACTTCTTAAAGACTCTGAACCTCACTTTCCTCAACTTTAAAACTGAGTGACTAGGGGCACCTGAGCAGCTCAGTCTGTTAAAAACATCCAATTCTCGATTTTGGCTCGGGTCATGATCTCAGGGTGGTGGGATCGAGGCCGGCATCAGACTCTGTGCTCAGCATGGAGCCTGTTTATGATTCTCTCTCTGCCCTTCCCTGACTCCTCTTAAAAAAAAACAACAACAACAACAAAAGCAAAACAAATAAAAAACCACCCAAAACAAAGCAAACTGAGTGACTCATAGGGTTGTTGGAAAAATTAAACAAGATAATACATGTAAAATATATGCTAAAGTACCAGGATTTGAGCCCGCTGCAATTGTTATTGTTGTTGTTGCATTATTATTAATATTATTCCTCTCTCTTCTAGTGGAATGCCTGTTGAAAATGACCTCATCTTTCTGTGAGCTTGGATAAAGTATTTGACATATGGGGGCTACAGTATCCTTATTTGTGAAATGGTTGTTAACCTAGCATGGCATCTAGGAGGTATAGGCAGTCAGTAGACCATACAAGGAAAGTCGGATTGGGTTCAGGACTTTGGGAACGTGTGGCACACATCAGGACATGTACATACAACTCCTGCAGAGTAGTCCTCATCTCTTACTTTAGTGTGAACTGTACTGACTTTTTTTTAAAGGTTAACTTCCCTGACCATGTATGAGAAATAACCAAAATACTTTCAGTTCTCCAAGCATTTTCATGCATTATCTCATTTTACGAGGTCATGCAGCTGGAAAATGTGAGTCTGTTATCCTGACTCTAAATTTTTTATCTTTCTTCTTCATCACCTACTTATTTTATCAAATATTGGGAGACTCGTTATAATGCTGTCTTCAGGAAAATTATTTGAGTGAGATTACTTATAATAGATAGGTAAAAGCACTCTCTAGTCAAGAGGTGTTCAGCGCTCAGAAACTAAGCTCCCCTCTGGCCCCAGCTGGTGTCCCTGTGTCATAAGTTTGTCAACAGGAGAGAACAGGATCTGGATTGGGAATACAGAGGGCCATACCCAGAATCAATAGGGACTTAGTGAAGATAAATTTTCTTGTGTCTCCGTTCTATCTAAAGTCAGGTCTGAATTTATGTAATGGTATTGGTTTAAGTTCTTAATTAAAAAAAAAAAAAAAAAGCCTTATTATGTCCTTGTTAGCTAGCAGCAAATAAGAGCAACCCATCTCCATGGTAAAAGCTCTTGTCTTTTTATAAAATGTTCCCCATGGTAGACAGTACTTGGGAGGGATTTGTCTTATCCCTCAGTGCTCTGTCTCCCGGTTGCAATCCCATGCATCTGGCCCCAGTTCTCTACTTGATTATGAAACCCTGTGCTCTAGTCCAAATCCACCTTCTTCAGGTGACCTTGGGGCCAGTCAGACAGGGCCTGGGAACTCTCACAGGGCTACCCTCCTTTAGATGTTTATTCTTTCCATCAATAACACATGAGTGCCTTCTCATCACACCTTCCCGTCTCCAACAGGGCCCACTGGGTATGGGCCACATTTTAAGATAACACTCCACATTATTTTCTTGGTGATCATCTGGGGAAAATTAACTCTTCCTTCAAGCCACAAAATTATGAGAAATGGCAGAGCGAGTTCTCATCACAGGTTTAGTTAGAGCTCCTCTTTCTTACATACTAAGCATTGGCACAATTTGTGTAAGGGTGGTAATAAACATAAACCAGTCATGTGAAAACCATTGCTGCCTAGGTCATAAAACTTTTGGATTTTATCCTTTAATTCTCTAACTGGCCCCTCTAGAAGCTTCCATATGGGATTATTTTTTTAAATTTAGTTATAGAGTTTTGACCTCCTCTGGTATAAATGAAACAAGAAGACATTATGCTTCCCTTTTTCATCTTGCTGCCAGCAAGCTCTGAGATGTTATGAGAATAATAGCAACTCTTGTGGTTAGCATATTTGCCTCCTCCTTTCCTTTGTGCCTCTTTTCCATTTTATCATCTTTTCAAGTTGGTTCAAGTAGTTTTTGAAAAAGGTAAAAATAAACCATTACATATGTATGCAAAGAAGGTTTAGAGTTTTCCAAAGGTTTTCAAATACACCCTCAGAAAGAAAAGGATCCCGAATATCTTGCAGTATACTTGGGGAATAAAGAGGCGACCAAACCTATCTCATCCTCAAATCCATAACCTGGAGTTGTGGTTCTCCAGAATTTTGTCTCAGTAGGTCTGGGAAGAGGCCTGAATAGTTGCACCTCTAATCATCTAATAGGTGATATTGATGTTGCTGATCAGGGACCAAAATCTGAGAACTATTCACCTGAAGGAACTTCTTGTCCTGTTAGAGAGACAGACACATAAGTAAGGAAGATATTGATATAAAGTCTACTTAAATAAAGAGACAAAATAAAGGATAATAGGAAGTAGGCACCCAGGAGTAACACAAATATTGGAGAGTATAAAAGTCCAAAAGCATGGGGAGGCCCACAAGTCTTTGGAAAGGAAATGAGGTCTGACCTGAGCCTGAGATGAAAACTAGGTGGGAAGGGCAGGTCAGGCAGGAGGTAGCGTAAGTCCGGAAGCATAGCTAGTGAATGGTGTCCACAGAATGAACAATCCAAAGAGCTCAGTCAACATTTGTTGAATAAATGAAGAGCAAAGAGATCTGATCTGTGGAAGCAACAATTCTCCTCCAAGTAACAGTGGAAGGATCATGCAGATGTGATCAAGGAAAGCCTGCACTATGATGAGTTTTGAATATGAAATCATGAGGTTTTAATATTTTAAGCAATAAGAATTTGTTGACATTTTAGGTTAACTTGAGTAAGTAGAATTTTAATATTATATTATATATATAAATAATATATATATGTAGGTCGGTAGGTATTCTATATATTAATACTAACAATTAGCCGGCACCTGGCTGGCTCAGTGGGTAGACATGAGACTCTGGTTATAAGTTCTAAGTTATAAGCTATAAGTTATAAGTTCAAGCCCCACAGTGAGTGTGGAGATGACTTAAAAATAAAATCTTTTAGGGGCGCCTGGGTGGCTCAGTGGGTAAAGCCGCTGCCTTCGGCTCCGGTCATGATCGCAGGGTCCTGGGATCGAGTCCCGCATCGGGCTCTCTGCTCTGCAGGGATCCTGCTTCCTCCTCTCTCCCTCTCTGCCTGCCTCTCTGCCTACTTGTGATCTCTGTCAAATAAATAAATAAATAATCTCTATAAATAAATAAATAAATAAAAATTTTTAAGAATATTAATTAGTTACTATCAACATATAGTATTAATTATATTATTAAATATAGTAAACTGAATACTATCGATATTATTGACTTCCTGTGGCTTACCGCCCATAAAACAATGCAAAGGAAGAGAGACATTTCAAATGTGGCATTAAAAGGAACAGGTCATAGACTGGTATACAGAGGAGAAGAGAAAGCCAATGCAAGTCCATATATTCAAGTCTGGGTGAGAAGAAGAAAGAAAAAATCACTAACATAAGGCAATGTGGAGTAGGGGAGAGGTTTGGGAGAAGAGATGATGAGTTTTGTTTTAAAGCAAGATACCGGAAACGGGGTGGGGATTGGGGGTAGATGTCCAGTAAGCAGCAGAGGTGACGGCTTCGGTTTTGTGAGAACACAGGGCTGGAAGAGTGGAGACAGTCTCACAGAGGTAACATTCTGGTCATAGGAAAGGAGGTGATAACCCCCATGCCATCCTTCCTGCCCACGCCCCCCCCATTCCCATGCATCTCCCTCAAGCTCTGACAGCTCTGGTAACTCAGCTGAAAACCTTGCCTCAGCCCCAAGACCTGGGCTGTCAGGGAGCCTCTCCTCAGTTGCAAAGAAACACACTTGCAGATGGCCAGCTCTAGCCTGGGTCCAGAGGCCAAAGGGCTTTGACAGACTTCCCAGGGCCTGGAACTGAGCAGCTGGATCCCACAGCCACCCTGGCAGGCCTCAGCTGGCGGCAGTGGATGCGATGGCAGCAAAGCCCTCTGTCACCACACCCTGGGGGCAAGTCCTGCCAAGAGGGGGAAAGATCAGGCCAGAACTGGGGCCCAGGCAGGCAAATAGCTCGTGCTAGATTTTTCAAATGCAATTGGAGGCGAATCAGAAGATGTTACTCTAGTAACCAAGCCCAGCAGGAGCGTCAAGGGAGGGGTGAAGGGAGTCACTGAGGATGGTTCAGGGTCAGGAATTCCCAGGGGCCTTGTGGTGAAAAGGGAAGACTAAAGGGAATCCAGGGGAGGTGAGAATGCAGAGTTCCTTCAAGTTTAGAGACGAGGTAGAAAAGAGAGAGACATGAGAGGTAGAGGCAATTTTTTTGAGAACAGGAGGATTTGGCAAACTGGGGGCTGGAGGGCAATGCTGAAGGGGTTAGTTTTCACCAGAATGAAAAGACTTCAGATTATACACAGGGACTTAGAGTAAGGTGGAAGAAAACAGGGTCCTAGAAGACTTACGAAGTGCAATAAAGGAAAAATGAGTAATTCCTTCTATCTTTGGAGTATTTCTTCCATCTACACGCGTGTCAGATCCCTGTGCACAATTCCCACGTGCTACGGACTGAGAATTAGCATAGCCCTGCTGTGCAAACAGCTTCCAGGGTGCTCCCGACATTCAGCCAGTTCGGAGAACTGGTGCAGTAGCTACGGAGCAGGTCATCTGATTCAGGGGGCTTTCTGGTCTTCCTGCTGCAACAGAGGAGAAGTGTGGGAGATGAGAAGGAAAGGGGCTTTGTGGGACCAAGGGCAGAGTGGCAGGATAAAAAATAGAAAGCAGACTGTTGAAACTTTGTTGTGTTTCAAGACTGGGGATCTGGAAAGTAGCAAGAAAAGCCCTGATTATTAAATGCCAAGGTAATATACCAGTAAGATCAGAAGGAGGAAATGGGACACAATGAAATTTACACTTTGAAATTATACTTTGGAAATAGCCTGAGAAGAGAGAGGACTGATGTGCTTATTAAACCCTCCTATCTGTGGAAAGTTCCCGAGTACCCGCTAGGTGCCAAGTACAATGTGAGTAGTTTTGTAGTCATAATTTTATTTAATCATAATAAAGACAGCATAAGGCAGGCATTATCACTATTTTCCTGGGAGCAACTTGTGCTCTGAAAAGTCAAATACCTTGTCTAGATTTCTGATCCAAGACTGCGTTCTTTCTGTGATGTGGTCTTGCCACCACAGAAAATTTTGTGTTCCTATCCCTGTTTCTGAAAACCACGCTAGTGGAGATGGTCTTCCTGATAGCCTTACTTCTACTTCTGCAGCTTGCTGGGCTGGAGGAACACCAAGATTGGCCATAGGAAGGAATGATGCAATTTATCACACTTTCATTTATGACAACAGGGTACAGTGCTTATTCCATTACAATAAAGGGAGGAATTAAACAAATGCATGGGTTACAGTCTTGCTTTTCTTCTAAACTAAGAAATATGAGAAAAACAAAAGCAGACTTTGATCTCTCACCATGTTCTGTAAAGACATATTGCTTTAAAGTCAGAGTGAGTCAGCCAAAGAGAGGTCATTCTCAGCTTTTCCTGAAGCTCTGTTTTCTCAAGCATACTCCCAAATATTAGACCCTTAAAAAAAAGGGTTTATGATGTCCAAAGTAAACCAGCCAGAGGCAAGAGTAGCACTCAAATGTCTTTTTAATCATTACTTCTTTTCCTTCCACTTCTCAGCACGTAAACCTAACTGCCAACCCACCAGGTGGTGGTGACAAGCAATTTAGTAACTTCGATAAATGTAAGGACATCGATATCGCCAATGTATGAAAATATCTAATTGTCGTCCAAAGGAACGAAATATCACAATGAAAACCTGAAAATAATACTTCTAATTTTTAAAGTTTATTTTTGAAATACAAATATGTGTGTACAAATGTGTATGTGCATATCCAAACACACACACACACACTCCACATAGGCACACACACACACACTTTTTTTTTCTTCAGTTCTAACATAGAACACATGGTCTAAAAAAAGGTAACCTTTCCAACTTCAGAGGCAGTACCAGTGGGCAGGAAGAAAAGAGGGGCTCTCTGTCAAGTTTGGGTGTGACCTTGGGTCTCTGTGTTCTTTAAGGACCAGAACAAAGGCGTGCGGAGGGCCAGGCAGCCTTGGTTATGTTGGCAGTCGAAGTCCAACATGCCCTGTTTTCATCCTCCTTGGATAGGACCAGAGTGCCAGGTGTGATTTTTTGGTTCCCTGCCCAGGTTTGCAGGGATTGCAAGTAGTGCCAGTCACATTCAGTCCTGGCCAGAAAGAGCATCTTGATCGTAAGCATATTGTACTGAGAGGAGGCCCCAGCCAGGCACAGAGCTTTGGAAGACAGAGAATTCCAGGCACCCTTTTAGGGATAAGACAGAATATCCTTAGGACCCGAAGGAAAAAGTCTTCATTTTGATTTACCCTGGCAAAGAGCAAAACTGTAAATTTTTCACTTCAGTTGCATGTGTCTTTCTCATAAAGCTCAATCCCAAGAACATTCTTTGTCCTTCCGTTTTTGCCTGGGTAGGCTTTAACATGGAAAACTGAACTGTTTAATTGCTCTTATGACTTCTTGAAGTACTATCATTTCCTTAAAGGTAAAAAAGAAAGGAAACCAATATTCTGCAGACCATTCCATCACTAACAATGTTGAAACCTTGAAAAAATTGACTGATCCTTCCTAAAATGGGCACTCATTCATTCAAAAACGTTTCTCTTCTTTTAAGTCTTTGGGCAATTTAAAAAAAAAAAAGGAGTAACCCATATTAAAATGATTAAGTATAAGGATGTTTGCTATTATAGAGACAATGCTTTAGAACTAAATAGATGTAAAAGTGAAACTTTTACTCATTGTGAAAGAATAATCGTGATGTTTTCATTTTGAAAATATATTCTGCAAATGAACTTCTCAAAATATATTCTTTAAGTCCTCAAGAATGTATGACTATGGAAAAAAATAATTACCTCTTCAACTTGAGAGGAGGAAAACTGTTGGAACAGTTTAGGCAATGCCTATCCAATAAAAAAAAAAAAAAATGTTTCTTGGACCAAAATTCATTCTCTAAACCTTCAAAAGCCTATCATTTATCATTAATTTTGAAATAAAACAGGAAATACCTGTACTCAGAGAACCTTTGAAAACAAGCAGAATAATTGGCAAGGAATATTTTGGGAGGCACTGACAATAATGTAATGCCTGGATTAGTCTTGCAAAAAAACATGAAATTATAGCTGGGAGGCATATGGAACTAAAGATTCAGCATTCCAATGCTGAGCACTGTAACTCAGTTCTCTTGATATTCTGACATATTATTTAACAAAAAGCACATGGAAGATGTTCCCAGAACCCAACTGCAGAGGTCCTATGTGAATCAAACTTCCACCGCTGAGACAGAGCGCACAGACAGAACTGGCACAAAGCAACTGGGCTGTGGTACCACATTTTGACAACGAGGAAAAACACTTTTAAAACATGTTATGTGCGGGGTGCCTGGGTTGCTCAGTCAGTTGAAGCATCCAACCCTTGATTTCAGCTCAGGTCATGATCTCAGGATTGTGAGATGGAGCCCTGTATTGGGCTCCACCTATTTTAAGAGTCTCTCTCTCTCTCCCCCTCTGCCCCACCCCTGCCCTACAAAAAAAAAAAAAAAGAAAGAAAGAAATCCATGTTATTTGGGAGTGTGTGTATACAAGTGTGTATGTACGTAATCCTAGCCAACTTCTTTCAAAAAAGAACTCGGAGATGGATGAATTTGACTTTCAATTTTTTTTTTAAGATTTTATTTATCTATTTGACAGAGAGAGAACTCACAAGTAGCCAGAGAGGCAGGCAGAGAGGGGCGGGGAGGCAGGCTCCCCGCCGAGCAGAGAGCCTGATGTGGGGGTTGATCCCTGGACCCTGGGATCATGAACTGAGCTGAAGGCAGAGGCTTTAACCCACTGAGCCACCCAGGCGCCCCTTGCCTTTCAATTCTAATATTAATCTTTGGGAAGTAAAAGTCTATAGGATTATTGTTGCTAATATTAATCTTTGGGAAGTAAAAGTCTATAGGATTATCGTTGTGCTGTGCATCAAAATATCCACACTTTCTCTTCCCCAAATAGACCCTGGATTTTCCTAACTCTGTGTCTTTTTTTTTTTTTTTTTTTTTTTTTTTTAAATAAGCTTCACACCCAACATGGGGCTAGAACTCATTACCCTGTGATCAAGAGTTACATGCTCTACTGACTGAGCCGCTCAAGTGCTCTCCAACCTGTTGCCTTAACTTAGAATACCTTCCACTCAAACTTAATTGAAATGGTATCTTTTTCAATGGTATCTGCAACTAAATATGCTCTCCTTCATTCTGTATTTCCCCCCCTTTCTTAGGGCACATTTTACTTGACAATGAATTAAACCTATTAACTACACATTCCTCTCTTCTTTCCATCTTCCCTCACTGCTACAAACTCTAGATAGCACATTTTTTGGAGGAAATGTATTCTTTTCAACTATGTAATAGTGCTTAGTACATAAAATAAATAGAATAAAATTCCTCGTACCCACCTGTTTTAGATCATGACCTGAGGCAAAGGCAGATGCTTTAGAACAATGGCTAATCTTAAACTACATTTGAGAAAACAGATGGGGAGAAAGGTAGTTCTGTTCTAACTTTCACCCCATCCCCACAGCCCCAGCGCCCAGCACTGAAAAGACATATTGCTCAACCATTCTAATCTGCCTCAGAGGTTAAGGGAGAGTTACGCAGTCGTTTGTTTACAAATATTTATTGAACACCTACTGCATGCCAGGTGTTCTAGGTACTAAATTAAAAAACAAAAAACAAAAAACTTTTCAACCCATAATGTGTATAACACATTGCACCTATGAAGTAAGCTTGTTTAGGGTGCCTGGGTGGCTCAGTTGGTTAAGCAACTGCCTTCAGCTCAGGTCATGATCCCAGGGTCCTAGGTTGGAGTCCCACACCAGGTTTCCCCTGCTCTACAGGGAGCCTGCTTCTGCTTCTCCCTCTGCCTTGCCACTTCCCCTGCTTGTGCTCGAGCTCTCTCTCTGTCAAATAAATAAATAAAATCTTAAAAAAAAAAAAAAGAAAGTAAGCTGGTTTAATTCATGGCAGTGGGAAATAGGATTGTCAGATAAAAATACAAGATGCCCAGTGAAATGTGAATTTTGGACAAACAACAATAAATTTTTGTGTAATACATGTCCTGCATTATCTGGGATATACTAAAAATTCATTATTGTTGACTGAAATTCAAATTTCATTGGGTATCCCATATTTTAATTTGCTACATCTGGAGACCTTAGTGGTAAGGGACTGGCCATACTGCTACCTTCCCTCTACAGGAGCTAGCTGGGGCTGGGAGAATGAAATCCAGGACAAAGGGCCCTGAGTGTAGCAGGCTGGCATGGGGAGGATAAGGTTTTCAAGTTGCACCAACAGATAGCAAGGGCAGGGAATTGAGAAGTAGGAGCTGGTTATTTTGCATAATAAAATTACATAGTTATTATTGGGCAGATACTGAGTAAGAAAAAGGAAAAGAAGGGACACCTGTCTGGTTCTGTCAGTGGAGTATGCAACTCTTGATCTTGGGATTTTGAGTTCAAGCCTCACAATGGGGTAGAAATTACATAAAATCTTTTTTAAAAAGATTTCATTTATTTATTTGAGGTGAGAGAGACAAAGAGCGAGAAAGAGCACAGGCAGAGAGAAGAGGGAGAAGCAGGCCTTCTCTGCTGAGCAGGGAGCCCAATTTGGGGCTCGATCCCAGGACCCTGGGATCGTGACCTGAGCCAAAGGCAGATGTTTAACTGACTAAGTCACCCAGGTGCCCCAAAATAAAATCTTTAAAAAAAAAAAAAGAAAGAAGAAGAAGAAGAGGAGGAGGAGGAGGAGGAGAAGGAGGAGGAGGAAGAAAAAACAAAAAGGAAAGGAAGGAAAGGAAAGCATTTGGGTAAGGAAGTAGGAGGCTGAAACCCAAACAGAAAAGCCCAGTTTTAGTGGTTCACACTTCTGTGATAATTGTTCTCCTTCATCTTCCCAAATGTATGGCAAAGTCCACTGCAAATGCACATTTACGTGTATATTAAGAGAGGAAGAGGAATGTTTTAAACAGTAATGCTCACATCAGTCTTCAGTGCTTTAACTAATTCTTTGAGGTTCTAGCCATACATCTTTACTGTGGACATAGGGAAAGTAGGCCAATACTTCTTGGTTCCGTTGTACTTTGTTCCTGGTACCCAGCTGAAGCTGCAGGATGCTTGGTCTTGAGAAGCTGGCTAAGAGAGCTCCTCATCCAGAGGCTGGGAATCTGGGTTAGTTCTTGCCCAGGGTCCTAGGACCAACCCACATATTTGCAATAAGTACCCAGAAGAAACCTACCCTGCGCTTCCTAGAAGCCAGTAAATGTCTGTCAAACTTCATGTCTGTGAATCTTACTCCAGGGGCATGTAGAAATCAATTTCTACTGATGGTTTCCACATGCTGAAGCCAGTAGCTTCAGATGACAGATTCCTAAAAGCCATCACAGAAAGATAAGCCATATCTGCCTGACCTTTTTGGATCAGGACTCTCAGTTACCTGGACTGGCTCTATACCCTTTGGGTCTCTGGGATTCTGTATTCCAGCTGGCTGTCAGGTGGATGTCCCGCTGGCCCCATTTCCTGCTCTTCTTTGGCTGGACCCTTTTGGACAGGCTTCAGTCCACTCTTCGTCCATGCTAGGAAGGCTTGCTCTCTCCCAGCCTGCCATTCTGAAGCCTTGCTTTTACTCTGTTCCTTCAATTTGGAACTCTCCCCCCAAATAGCTAAAATATACTGGATTAATCATGCTACAGTCTTTCAGCTTCTCTCAGAGATGACGTCACCCACTCCCTTTTTGTCCCACACCCAGCAATCTCCTTCCCTTGAGCCTCATGGCTCCCTCCCTCAACCTTAGCTGATAAGTGTATCTTGTCACCATCCTTGTCTCCTGGGACCCGAACACAGACAATCGGACACTCCCCTAATGCCATATACCACACTCAGTCCTGGAGCTAGGAATGATATGCCTTAGATAAAGCATTAGAACTGCTACCCTCCACCTTCATGAGAGAGTGGGTTCAAGGAAAAGACCACACACAATTCATGCTTCTTGCTGTGGCAAACTAACTTGGTGGCTGCAGATGATCAAAATATATGCCTTGCTCACATACACCATGGGCTGACAGCTGGCTTCTCCACAACTTAGAAACACTGAGACAAACGTCCATCCATACTGTGTCTCCGTGATCTCCTAGGGCTTTGATTTATGTGCACCCAGCCCACTCATGGGAAAAGAGAGGATGGAGAACACAACACAACACATACCCAATTCTTAAATGTCTTGGGTGGAATCACATTTTCACTTAGACATAAGGAGCTGGGAAATGTTTGTGGCCAGCTGTCCAGGGACAACTTGTCATCGTGGAGGTCCACATCATGCCGTTTCTGCCACAGATGGTAAGCCTCAACTGCCTCAGTCAAAAGCTTCCACGCGAAGAAAAAATTAGTATGTTGGGGCACCTGGGTGGCTCCAATGGTTGCGTGTCTGCCTTCAGGTCAGGTCATGATCCCAGGGTCCTGCGATCAAGCCCCGCATCAGGCTCCCTGCTCAACAGGGAGCCTGTTTCTCCCTCTCCCTCTACTATTCCCTCTTCTTGTGCTCTCTCTCTCTCTCTCTCTCTCTCTGTCAAATAAATAAATAAAATCTTTTTTAAAAAAAGAGTATACTTTAGGAGCACCTGGGAGGCTCAGTGGGTTGAGCCGCTGCCTTCAGCTTGGGTCATGATCTCAGGGTCCTGGGATCGAGCCCCGCATCGGGCTCTCTGCTCAGCAGGGGGCCTGCTTCCTCCTCTCTCTCTCTCTGCCTGCCTTTCTGCCTGCTTGTGATCTCTCTCTGTCAAATAAATAAATAAAATCTTAAAAAAAAAAAAAAGAGTATACTTTAAAAAAATTAGTATGTTACACTGTGAAGTTAGCTTTCTTCAAACAGACCAAATAAATAGTGAATAAAAAATATATTTGGAGAAAGAATGGAAAGCAAAGTGGTTTGAGAATACTCAGAGTATTTTATCCATAGTGTACCCTTCCTCTTATATATAACAGTATACATAGCTGTATGTATCTGATTTACCAATCTCCTATAGTTAAACATAGATGACTGAGATACAAGAGTATTTAACTGGTTTCTTAACTACCCGTAGCTAAACACACCTAGCTAGATAAAGTAGACTGAAGGGATATCAAGGCTTTCTCATTTTTTGTCATTGAAGATGGAGTAAAAGTACAAGGGTATATAGGTCTAAGAAGACTTGGCTGAGCAGACATGCCTACTATGTCTCAGTCATCCTGGGCATAAAAACATTAGAACAGGGCGCCTGGGTGGCTCAGTGGGTTAAGCTGCTGCCTTCGGCTCAGGTCATGATCTCAGGGTCCTGGGATCGAGTCCCGCATCGGGCTCTCTGCTCAGCAGGAAGCCTGCTTCCCCCTCCTCTCTCTCTCTCTGCCTGTCTCTCTGCCTACTTGTGATCTCTCTCTGTCAAATAAATAAATAAAATCTTTAAAAAAAAAAAAAACATTAGAACAATAAGCAGTGTCCCCATTCTCAATAATGGATAATGGAGTAAAAAGTGCATGTCAGCGTGGTCCCATTCTTGAAATTACACAATCCTGGGTTTATCCTTCCAAAAGAAAAGGCTGGATGTAAGAATCTGCTATGGGCATATTAATAAATGGGCAGATGGTTGCCTACATGATACACTTGAAAATGGATGTATGGTCCTTGATGGAAAGTCATTTTCCATTACTTGCTTGACTTGGAAGGCCACAAGTTACTGTTAAGTTAACACTTGGAGCCAATATTGGGCATAATCACTCTTAGCAGTGTAGCAGAAAGAAGGCCTAACTGAATAGACCAGAGGGCCAAAAATTGAAAGGCAATCAGGGAGGTTTTGCTGGGCTGGCCCTGTAAGTAGGAGTCATCCTGGAGTTATCCCAAATTAGGAGTGAAGAAAAATTACTACTTTTAGTGTTTAAGGCTATTGCAAACCTCTGCTACTCCTGAGAATGGACCCAATCCCCTGGCATATTGGGAAAAAGGAATCTTACAGAATAGATTGTGAAACTTTCTTCAGAATTTGGAAGTTGAGTTATTGAGTCAAACAAGATTTTTTACACCATAGGCATGGAAATTTGGCATGAGGGCCATTGAGAATGGCAATGTGCAGGCTTTCCCCCAGACTGCCAAGCATATCAGGTACTTTTTCAGACTCCCCTAACCCACCACATCTTTTGGTTTTCCCTGTTTGAACTCAGCTCTTATAGGAGGCTTGTCATGGAAGATCCATGAGCTAGAAATAATACCTCCATTCTCCCATTTCTCTTTGTGGACCTCTTTTATTGCATTTACTGTATTTTATGGTGAGTTATTATTTTTGTGCTCCTTATTTCTCTTACTCAGTGGGAAACTGTTGGCAGTAAACTGTGGTGGTTAAGGACACACTCAAGAGTCAGATCTAGAAGAGCTCCACCCAGGCCACTTAATAACTGTGTGTCCTCTAAGCAATAGCCAACTTCTCTAAACCTTGATTTCCTCCCCTGAAAATGGATATTGAATAGTACATGAAATATCAATAGCAGGATACTTGGAATACAGCATGCATGAGCATTAGGTAGTCTTCTTAGACACTTTTCCTTTGTTAGTTAATGTAGTAATTTCAGTCTCAAGAAGCCAGTGTTCTTAAAGCCATTTCCCTGAGGAGAGCTTTGCATTGCAGAGGTTACATAAACTTTCTCAAGGTTACATAGCTAGTCAGTAGAAGAATCCGAATTTGAATGCAAATTGTGTCTGGGCAACCTCTCTTTCTAGGACAGCAAGGAGCCTCTATTTATTCACATCAATAACTGACTTATGCTGTGAGGCTATTTTTTTAAAGATTTTATTTATTTATATATTTATTTGAGAGAGAGAGAGAGAGAGAGCAAGTAGGGGGAGAGACATAAGGGGAGGGAAAGGGAGAGAATCCCAAGTTACTCCACACCGAGCGCAGAGCCTGATGCAGGGATTGATATCATGACCTGTGCCAAAACCAAGAGTCAGACACTTAACCTACTGAGCCACCTTGGTGGCTCTATACTGTGAGGTTTTAATGACAACTTTTGTGTGTCTTCCCCCCCACCCCATGAAACAAAAAGGCTCCAGTAGGGATGGACCTTGGCTCAAGTATCCCTGTGTTCCTCACAGAAATGGGATTGAATATGCATTCAATGCTTTATAACTTAAAAATTGAGAACAAATACTATTCTTAATTCTGAGCACTGATTTGTTAATATGAGAAAATATTTAAATTGTTCTCATACCAAAATAGTTCACTGATGCCATAAAGCTGGAGTTCCTAAATTTGTAAAGTTCAGGAAGGAAATAATTAAATTACATTTTCTGAAAAAGTACTTAGTAGTCTCTAAATTTTATTTCTCTGTAGTTTAAGAGTCAAAGCCTAGAGAACACCTAATTTAATTTTGTGGACATTTCCCCCAAAGAGTTCATATGATGATGAACTTTTAGCAAATCTTGCTAAAAATCTCTTCAGTTTAGGGACACCTGGGTGGCTCAGTTGGTTAAGCGGGTCCTGGGATTGAGCCCACACTGGGCTCCCTGCTGGGCAGAGAGCCTGCTACTTCCTCTCCTTATGCCTGCTGCTCTGCCTACTTGTACTCTCTATTTCTGTGTCAAATAAAGAAATAAAATATATTTTTTTAAATCTCTTCAGTTTAGTTATTCTCGCACCAAAAAAGAAAGGGAGACAATGGAGATTTTAATACACTTAAATAACATTCTAATGCAAAACTGATTTTTAATTTTTAAGTAGCTTACTTTGCAAAAAGAAAAAACGTAGTTCCTTTTTATCACTCCACTTTATTCTTCTACAAATTCTATCACAGTCATAAAATGGTAATTTACTGGTGTTTTAAAGAGAGTATTTCAACCAAGAGAGAATTAAAATAACAAACAATTGCTTTTAATTATTTTCTTCTCAGACACTAACCATACTTCTGAAATTAATTTATACCATTACAGAAAATATTTTAGCTCTGAATATTGATATAGTCTTTATTCCAGATACTTTAAAACTTTTCTCAGTTGGTCCCAGGCATTCATTTCAATAGAGTTTTTCTTTGGTCACTCAATAATTCAACCAACATTTACTGAGTGCCAATTACACGTGAGGCACTATGCTCAGTGCTGAGAGACACAAGGCTGAAAACATACATTCCCTACACTCAACAATCTCTCAGCAGACATTTAATGAATAATTTTATTTTTCTGTTATAGTAAAATAAGCAGATACAAATTCCTCTAAGCATCATTAAATAACCTCTATTTTAAACATGTCTCTCTTGATGTAAGACTCCACTATTTAATGCACTCAATGCACTGCTGAAAATTTTTAACCCCGAATCTGAGGTTTTATTAGTTTCATCTCAAGCTACATTTGCTGATACCAATGAAGGGTTTTTGTCATTTATTCATCTGATAAATATTTAACTGTCATTGGGTAGAAGGCAACATGTTCATTTCTGTACAGGCTAAAATCCACCAGTAAGTGGATGCAAAAAATTTAATGGAAAATGTCGGGGTCTGAGCTGGGACTTTGGATAAATAAAAAGGAAAACACATTTTTCAGTTACTGGCACTTGCATCAGGGTTAATGAGGATGATACCCATCTAACTGGATGAGGATTTCCTGTTCTCAAGGGATTTGCCAGCCACCAAGCCAGGTATATATTACTAAGTAGGGTTTTTTGGTTTTTTTTTTTTTAAGATTTTATTTATTTATTTGACAGACAGAGATCACAAGTAGGCAGAGAGGCAGGCAGAGAAAGAGGAAGAAGCAGGCTCCCCACTGAGCAGAGAGCCCTACGTGGGGCTCAATCCCAGGACCCCGGGACCATGACCTGAGCCGAAGACAGAGACTTAACCCTCCGAGCTACCCAGGTGCCCCTAAATAGGGTTTTTAATCCAGAACCCTTTCCTGCTTCCTAACCCTGAAACTACATTTAAATGACAGAGACTACCCTATATCTTCTTCTTTAAAGACTCTAGCCAGCTTCCATCCGTTAGGTCCTAGCTTCTCATCTCTGGTGCTTCTCCTGAGTCAGAAATATGCACCAAAATAATAACAATATAAATTAATAATAATAATAACAAAATAATAACAGGGGTGTAGATAAAAATGACTTATGTTCGGGCACCTGGGTGACTCAGGTGGTTAAGCATCTGCCTTCGGTTCAGGTCATGATCCCAGAGTCCTGGGATTGAGTCCTATATTGGGCTCCCTGCTCAGCGGGGAGCCTGCTTCTCCCTCTGCCTCCCTCTCTCTCATGAATAAATGAATAAAATCTTTTTTAAAAATGGCTTATGTTCAATTGTATTCAATTCTTTGATAATTTCACTTATATAACACAGAGTGTATTTGCTCTTTTTTAAAAATTCAAAGACTATAAAACCACATTCTCTGGAGTCAAAGGCAGTTTCCAGGTCTCAAAAGAGCCTCCCAGTATTTAACACTCAAAAATGTAGGAAAGGTAAAAACAGCCAGGGAGAAGGACAGCTTATCTAATTCAGACTTCTCTACACTCACACTCCCCTGGCTCTCCTTTGCTAAGTGGCTCTTTCTCTCTACATTTTTTCAACAAGTGTGTCCTGCCACTCTCCTCCCTGGACAGGAAGGTGAGGCACGTGTGGGTGTAACTTCTTTAACTGGAGGGTGGTGATGGGAAGCGGGTTGTGGGGTAAAGGGCCGCTGTTAAATTACTGATTATGGAAATCCAGCTCTGGGAGGTTCAGTTACTAGTCAGGGTCACGGTCTGCACACAGAAGCACCAGAACCAGAACTCAGGTGTTTTCTGGCAAGTCTGAGGTCTTCATAGAGCTGCCTTGAACGGCAGCCCTTCTTGGACCTTAAAGTCAGCTGTGAGGGGTTACTGATCATGGTTTTCTGGAGACAAATTGTACCTACAAGATCAGTATGTCTGTGAGTCCGGAAAGAACTTGAAACCTTCAAGTCACTACTTTACTGAGAGTGAAATCAGTTTCTTAATATTCTCTGTTCTCCACATGCCAGTGATACCGACCCTGGAAATTATGTGTTTTTTGGGATGGGCTGACTGAAGCTGAGCCTCTGGGACAGAGGAAAACCACTTGGGAGAGTTGACCCTCCTTCTCTACCTCCTGCTGTGCTCTGTGGGAGTCCTTCGATTAGGAGCATCTTGCGTATATTATCTGAATGGGGACCCCTCCATTTTGGTCTCTGTTCCAATGTCAAGTCTCTGGGTCTCTTAGGCCTGTCCAAATTCTTGTGTGTGGTTTCCCTGAGATCCCAAGGATTAAAAAGAGCAGTAACGCATCTCAAAGTCTCTTGGAGTACCCATGCATAGATAGTTTGCAGTTCAGAAAAATGTTTTTAGCACTTTATAGCCGTGTAGCCTCTGTTGGTCAAGCACATTAGTGTTCCATTATTGGAATAAAATCTGGTGGCACGCCAAGAGTCTTCTGACTTGCCATCAGAATGACGGCCAACTTGAAAAAGTAACCTAGCATCTGTGAAATTCCTTATCACTGAGATAATTGATTTTATATTGGCATTTTCTAGTTCCCCATTTGCTTTGGCTTTTCTTCCCGAGCAGCATATTTATTGTTGTTATTTTGGATCAGCTGTTGTGATGTTGGTATTAAGTGAGACGGCTATGTAAACAAGTTGCAAGGGATTGTTAGTTTATCAGTGGAAGGATGTCTGGTCCATTGCCAAGATTCATTGATCTGTTTATTATGACTCTACTCAGTACAATTTTAGTAGCAATTTAAAAAATGGTCTTAGGGTTTCATTTACAGAAGTCCACTGGTTCATTTATTAACCCATATTTGAGGGCTAACTCGCTGTATAATCTTACCAGCATTATTATGACAGTTGTTAGAATACACTGCAGCCAGGGAGCAATATCCCAATTATATGTTCTATTGTTTCACTTGTGATATGAGAGCAATACAAATTGTTGATGATAATTGTGTTGATTTTCAGCAGTTTGCAAATTAGTAAATTAGTACATTTAGAAATATAAATACACCCGAAGGCTAATATGTGTGTTGGGGCTAGTTAACAAGTATTTATTGAGTGCCTAAGGTGTATGTTTTGGACTATAACAGGCACAGTGTAGGGATACCAGCAATGGTGTGCAACAGACAAGGAACCTGCCTGGCACAGGGTATAGTTTATCCTGATAAAAGTGAAAGTTCCTTGCTTACGGACTTAGTCTTTCCTGGTAACAAACAACCCTAAATCTTAATGACATGTAATGATTTATTTATGGTCCACAGTTCTGCAGGTTGGCTGGGCTGTTCCTTGGCTGGGTTCCCTTGGGTTTGGTGGTGCTAGCGGAGCATCCCGCTGAAGTGTTAGCTGGGTTGGAAGGGAGAGCCCTGCCCACTGAAGGGCAGTTAGTGCCAGCTGTGAGCTGGGCACCTTGCCTCTCATTCTCCAGTGGGCTATGTGCTTGCAGGGTGGAGTCTCAGGAGGGCAAAACAGGGAGCTGCAAGGCCTCTTGAGGTGCAGCTTCAGAAATCACATACCATCATTTCCGCCACGTTCTCCCGATCAGATTCACAGGAGTGGACAAGCAGACTTGAAAGGAGTGGCAAAGATACACCATAAAGGTGTATACACACCAGGATGGGTGGTATCTGTGCCATAGACTGCAATTTACCACACCTGCCTTGTAAAATGGTTATCTATGCATTTCAAGATTCCTAGTCTTTTTTTTTTTTAATGACAAAACCCCACCTCATACCTGAAATTTGTAGAAGTTTCTTTTCTTATATCAGTTTAAGTTCTTTAAGTGCTAAAGAACTTGCATACATGATTTTCTTATCAAAGCTTCTGGTCTAATGTTCTGAAAATACTGACCCTCTATTTGGCTTAATATTTAGTTTTAAAATGGGGTATTGCAATTTTTTAAAAAAGATTTTGTTTATTTATTTGACAAAGAGAGAGAGAGAGATCACAAGCAGGCAGGCAGAGGGGGAGGGGAGCGCAGAAAACCCAGATGCAGGACTCAATCCCAGGACCCTGGGATCATGACTTGAGCCAAAGGCAGAGGCTTAACCCTCTGAGCCACCCAGGTGCCCCTTGCAATTTATTCTTGAAAAATTGCTAGAAGGGGGTGCCTGGCTGGCTCAGTTGGAAGAGCTTGGGATTCCTCATCTCAGGCTTGTGAGTTCTAGCCCCAGATTGGGTGCAGAGATTGCTTAAATAAATAAATAAACTTAAAAAGTTGCTAGAGGGAGATAATCAGAGAACACTGGAAACAAAGAGGAGCTAATTAACTTTGTGCTTCCCAATGTCTAAGTCCATTTTTCTTCAGTTGCTTTTTAAAATTTTTATTTATTTTTTAAATTTCTTTTCAGCGTTCCAGAGTTTACTGTTTATGCACCATACCCTCTTCAGTTGCTTTTAAAATTTTAAGATAGAAGGCACTTTCTTCATTAAACTTTTGAAGAATATATTCTCATAAAAACAATGGGTTCCAAAGTACTAGTACAGCATTCTAAGGAAGAAGGTGGTTAAGTGTATAGCAATTTAGATGTGTTCCATATTAAGAAAAAATTTACTTCTCTTATTTTCTGTTATTGCACATTGCTTGTATATTAAAACACTAGTTTTGATTCAGAGATCCTCTGGAAATAAGTCTTCTTAGAATGAAGTTGACCATGTAACTTATTTATCATTTAAATTGTTTTCAGAATAGGTTATTCATTCAGTGATTCCCAACTCAAAAGATGCAAAGTAATGTATCTAGCTGAAATGTTCCCTCTTACTCATTTCTCCCTCACTGACAATTGGTGCCATCAATTTCCTGTGTGCTCTTCTAGATATCCATCTACATGCAAATACAAAGAGATATTCCCTTCCCCCCTCTTTTTATACAAAAGGTAGCACACTATATATGATATTCTTTACCTTGCTTTTCCCCCTTCTTATACATTAATTCTTTTCAGTATTTCATTCTTTTTTAAGGCCACATAATATTCCACTATATAGCTATACCACAATTATTAAATCATTACCGTACAGGATAAATACTTAATCTTGCTTCCTATCTTTTACCATTACAAACAAAGCTACAATAAATTACTATGTTACTTTCCTCAAGTGAAAGTATACCTAGGATTTCCTAGGAGTCCAAAAAATATGTACATCTGTAGTTCTGATAAATATTGTCAAATTGCCTTCTGCAGCAGCCAAACCAATTTATACTTCTATTAGAAGTGTGTGAATGAAGGGCTGTCTAGGTGGGTCAGTTCATAGAGTATGCGATTCTTGGTCTTGGAGTTGTGAGTTGAAGCCCCAAGTTGGGTGTAGAGATTGCTTAAATACATAAACTTAAAAGAAAAATAGTGTGTGAATGTTCCTATACCCTTGGCAGGTGTTATCAAATGGCTATTACTGACTTTAGTAATTTTTTAAAAGATATTTATTTATTTGAGAGAGAGAAAGAGCGAGCACAAGCACTCAAGCAGGGGACAGGTGCAGAAGGAGAGGGAGAGGGAAACAAGAAGACTCTCTGCTGAGCATGGAGCCTGATGGACGGCTTGATCCCAGGACCCCAAGATCATGTCCCAAGCCAAAACCAAGAGTTGGATGCCCAACCGACTAAGCCACCCAGGTGTCCCTGACTTTAGTAATTTTTTAAAAATATATTATTTATTTATTTATTTGAGAGAGAGAGAGAGAGAGAGAGCAAGCACAAGCTGGGGGGAGGAGTAGAGGGAGAGGGAGAAGCAGACTCACCACTGAGCAGGAAATGTGATACAATGCTCAATCTCAGGACCCTGAGATCATGACCTGAGCTGAAGGCAAATGCTTCATGGACTGAGCCACCCAGGTGCCCCAGATTTTATTTTTAAGTAATCTTTACACACTATGTAGGAGTTGAACTCACAACTCTGAGATAGAGAATTGCATGTTCTTCCAATTAAGCCAGCCACATGCTGACTTTAGTAATTATTATTACAACTTGCTTTTCTACTACACCTTAAAGTCATCAAAATATTTGAATATATTCTGAGTTATGTGAACAAGAGTGGGTTAGGTTTTATTAATTTTGCTGGTGATGATCTGGAAAATCAAGTGTCTGTCCTATATAACTTGCCTACAGTCATGCAGCAAATTGGGTCAGGGAACCCACGTTTTCTAGTTCCAAATCGAACCTTTCAGTAGCCAAATGAAGTGGTTGAAACGTTTGCCCCTAACCTGTCCATTTACCTAGATGGATGGCACTAAAGTAGCTTCGTATTTTGTAATTATAAAGCACTAGAAAAATAATAAAGACTCTGGAAGATAGCAGAACCAATCTTAGGCAAGATGGAAAATCTAAAGTTTCCTTGCATTTATATTCATCCCCCTCTGGAAAAACCAGGAGTTTTAAAAAAAAAAAAAAAAAAAGTTTTTTTCTAAGATTTTATTTATTTATTTGACAGAGAGAGAGATCACAAGCAGACAGAGAGAGAGAGGGAAGCAGGTTCCCCGCCGAGCTGAGAGCCTGATGCGGGGCTCAATCCCAGGACCCTGAGATCATGACCTGAGCCGAAGGCAGAGGTTTAACCCACTGAGCCACCCAGGTGCCCCTAAAAATGTTTTTTTTTCCTTAAAAAAAAATTTAAAATGTTTTACCACTTCTTGATACTGTCTCTGAAAGTGTAGGAGTTTAAGAGGCATTGTTCACCACCTCCCCATGCAACATACACTCAAGGGTCTCCAGGAAGAAGAGGAAACCTGTCTTAGTCAGCTCAGGCTACTAAAACAAAAGACCACAGACTGGGTAACTTAAGAGGCTGGAAGTCTAAGATTAAGGTGTTGACCAATTCAGATTCCTGGTGAGAGCTTTCTTTTTAGCTTTTTTCATATAAAGTCACTAATCCCATCATGAAAGCCTCACCCTTATGATCTTTTCTAACCCTAATTACTTCCCACGGGTTCCATCTACAAATGCCATTATTGGGGGTTAAGATTTCAACATATGAATTTTAGGACAAAATTTAGTCCATGGCAAAGCCTGTGATGAACTCTAGCTTCCCAGCCTCAGCTCTGGAACTGTTGAGAATAAGCAACCCTATCTGTCGTAGATTTGAACAGGAACTAAAACCCACATTGTCTCTGTAGTAGTCTCCCTGGTTCCTTCCCACATTCTTTATTCTTGAGTACCTACTGTGGGCTCTTTATTGTTTTCTAGATCCCAGGAAGAGCACTGAAAAAAACTTAAGTTGTACACTAATAATGTTTATGTTCTCCTGGGACAGAGAGAGAAATAACAAACATCTAATGTTGGAAGGTAATAGGTGCCAAGAGGAAGAAAGTAGTAGGCATGGGAAACAGAGATTGTTAAAGAGCTTGGTTCACCTCCAATACCCCCCTTTTACTTACAAGGAATTGAACCCTCTATCCGTTCCTTACTTGTAAATGCCCTCTGCCTCATGACTTCCTGATTCATATAGTGTTCAATGCCTTTCAGCACTTCTGAAATTACCCAAAATGGTATTAAAGAAAAAGAATACTAGCTAATATTGAGCTCTTACTACATGTTATATACTGTGCTAAAGTGTTTCCTTGGGTTTATTCATTAATCCTTGCAGACCCTAATCCTATGAAGTAGGCAGTATTATTGATTGCTTCAATTTTTCAGATGAGGAAACTATGCCACAGAGCAGTTACATAATCTGTTTCAGAGCACACCATCTGACCACATTATTAGGAAATGATCAAGTCAGGTTTTCAGGTAACATGTGTGCTTGCTTAATCAGAGTGTCCAATGTCCCTATGTGCAAACTCAGGGTAAAGTGTATTCCATTGTGAAGTTGAGATAAAATTCACTTGTTTCAAGTGTACTTATTCTGTAGTTTTAGTATATTCATAGGTTGTGCAGCCAACACCAATATCTAGTTCCAGAGTATTTCCATCCCACCAAAAAGAAATCATACTTATTAGTACTAACCACTATTCCCATCTTCCCCAGCTCTTGACAAACACTTCTACTTTCTGTCTACAAGGATTTGTCTATTATGGATACATCATACAAATGGAGTCACAATACATAATTTTTTGTGTCTTTCTTCTTTAACTTAGCATAATGTTTTTAAGATTCATCCATTTTGCAGCATGTTACTACATTCCTTTTTATGACTGAATAATATTTCATTCTATGGATATTAAATCTTTTATTCATCCATTCATCAGTTGATGGACATTTATGTTGTTTCCACTTTTTGGCTATTATGAATGATGCAGCTATGACAATCCTGTACGTTTTTGTGTGAATGTATGTTTTCAATTATTTTGGGTATAATACGCCTAGGGACGGACTCTCTGTTCAGCTTTTATATATAACTTTTTGAAGAAATGCCAAACTATTTTCCAAAGTGATTGAACAATTTTACATTTTTCTTAAAGATTTTTATTCATTTATTTGACAGACAGAGATCACAAGTGGGCAGAGGGGCAGTCAGAGAGAGAGGAAGGGATCATGACCTGAACCGAAGGCAGAGGCTTTAACCCACTGAGTCACCCAGGCACCTCTATTTTACATTTCACCAGCAGTGGATGAGAGTTCTGAGTTCTCCACATCTCTTATTATCTGTCTTTTAATTATCACCAGTCTAGTGGATGTGAAGTAGTGTCAGGTTTTTTTGTTTGTTTGTTTGTTTTGTTTTGTTTTTCTTTTAGGGAGAAGAGCATGCAAGCAGGAGGAGGGAGCAGAAGAAGAGGGAGAAAGAGACTCAAGCAGGCTCCATACCCAGGGTGGAGCCTGACATGGGGTTCAGTCTCACAGCCCTGAGATCATGACCTGAGTCAAAATCAAGAGTTAGACATTTAACTGACTGAGCCACCCAAGTGCCCCTGAAGCAGTATCTTAATTTAAAACAAAACAAAACAAAGCTTTTAGTTGTGATATATACACAATACGAAATTCACCATCTTAACCATTTCTAAGTGAATGGCTCAGTGGCATTAAGTACATTCACATTGTCATGTGACCACCACCACCATCCAACTACAAAACTCTTTCTTGTGAAACTTAAACTCTGTACCTATTAAACGATAATTCCATCTTCTCCTCTCCCCTTATCCCCTCTCGACCTCCGCTCTTCTCTGCTACCATGAGTTTGGCTACTCTGGGTACTTCATATAAGTGGACCCATGTAGCATTTGCCCTTTCGTAACTGGCTTATTTCACTTACCATAATGCCTTCAAGGTTCACCCATGTTGTAGTATATGTTCAATGTGGTTTTTATTTGTATTTCCTTGATGACTAAAGATGTTCATGTGCTTATTGATCATTTGTACATATTCTTTGGAGAGATGTCTATTCAAATCCTTTCATAGTCTATAATTTAATGAATATCCTAGACTAAAGCCCACTTTCTAAATTGTGTCCAACACACCTCTAGGTATTTCCCTTTATTTTTTACCTCTAGAATTCATACAGTGAATTGTATCACTTAATCACAACCTCTGGGCTAATAGATGCTAAGTAATAGTTGCTGTTTATAAATAACTGAAAGTCCTGATCGACCCTGATGTGACTGCTGACCTAATAAAGAAAAATGTTAATTATGTTAATTAGAAATATAAATAACTTCAGATCAATATGTATTTTTAAAAATTGGTAATACCTATTTTCCTCATTTCAGTCCATCTTATACATTGCTACCTGATTAATAATTTTCAACTATAATAAATGTGACCACGTTATTTATTCCCTAGTTCAAAAGTTTCCATAGCTCCCCATTATCAACCAAACATGTATAATGCTCTCTATAATTGGATCTTTCATGTCTTTGATTGAAGCAATCAGTAAGAAATTACATTTTATATAGAGAGTAAGAATACAAACATTTATATAAACAAACACACATTCAAACAACAGAAATAAATCTTTTATAAAAAGTTCCTACCCTTACAGCATAGAAAACATTCTGATATTTTGGAATTTTTTAAAAGTATGTGTGAAATTCACTAAATTGATTTTGAAAACTAAGTTTGGAAAAACATTATTCTACATGGCCAACCATAGCAAAGTTCTTCAGAGTATGGTAAAACTTACTCTAGTAATTTTGTAAAAACCAGTTGTCATTTACAATCATTTGGAAAGCTGGGAGGGGGGAAACAAGCAAGCTAATCTATATCTCCACTCTCAAAAATTCTCATTCATGGGCGCCTGGGTGGCTCAGTGGGTTAAGCCACTGCCTTCGGCTCAGGTCATGATCTCAGGGTCCTGGGATCGAGGCCCGCATCGGGCTCTCTGCTCAGCAGGGAGCCTGCTTCCCTCTCTCTCTCTCTCTGCCTGCCTCTCCATCTACTTGTGATTTCTCTCTGTCAAATAAATAAATAAAATCTTAAAAAAAAAAAAAAAATTCTCATTCATAAGGTCTGGGAAGGAGCCCAGAAATCTGTGTTTCTATTAAAAGCTTCCCAGTTAATTCGATTGTGCAGCCAGGTTTGAGATCAACTGCTCTGAGGATATGCTACTTGCCTTTCTCCCATCTTAAACAAGTATTTCTTGCTTCTTACACATTCTTCCTTTGCACATTCATTTTCCCCCACCTGGAATTTGTGCCCTCTGCCTACTGGAATCTTTCCAGTGCTATTTCAAATACCACTTCCTAGTTACTTCTCCAACCAGAAAGGTCTCCCTTGACTTTCTATTTGTATTTGGGTTTTGTTGACGGCACTTTACTTGCCTCCCCTCATTGTGCTTATCTTCCTACTACATTGTAAACAGCTACATTATAATTGCCCCTCAGTGGGAGTACAATGGCCTACTCAAAGTCGGGATTTAATAAACTTCCTTGAACCGCAGCTGAAATGAAACCTTCCATTGTGGAAGAATGGGCCACTTTGGTAGAGAGTTTAAGCTCCTTAATAAAGAGTTTGAGCAACATCAAACTCTGCTGTATTTTAATGTGATATTACTGGTACAAATAGGTGAATGGTTAGCTTTTCCACTTGTGATAATAATGCAGTCTAGCCTTTGGTTAGCTTTCCCTCAACATTCTGTTTATCACTGTGTTCCACAGGAGGAGACATTGGCCGGCTCTAAATGCCCATATCCAAAATAGAGTAAAACTCTCCTCATCTTATTTGGTGTTCCGCTTCCTTAAGAGCTCCCAGTCTCTGTGACTGGAGGTTTCCAGGTCATGTCTTTGAGCTTTAAACAAATGAAATACCCTAAGTGTTTTGTTCCCATCAGATTTGGCTGTGTGTGTTTAGAGCACCACTACAGTATTATGTTTTCCATTTTGCATGGGTATAAATTAAAGTACAGAGATGATTTGATTAGCTCAAGATCCCAGAGTGACTGGCAATGATGGGAATAAAGTCTTGCTCCCCAGATTCCTGGCCCAGTTCACTCCGTACCAAACCACAGGTATGTTGCCTTTTTTCTGATGAGGCCACACAACGTTCCTTGGAGGGGATACCCACTAGTTCTGGGAGGATGAAGGCAGAGAGGCTTCAACAGAACCATTTGGAGAGTCAGGGTAAGGGCCAACGGTGTTCCAGAAGTTTGAGCGAGGTTTTCTCAGTATGGTTTAGAAAACACGTGGTCAGCAAATACTTAATAAGGTTTTGGGATATTTGTTTTAAGTGTCAAGTCATTTTGCATATATGGCTAATATCTAGTCTTGCATGTCCATCTTTTACTCTAAGTGTAATGCAAATGAAATAATAAGACAATATAATGTTTTTAAAAGGATGCCATCCTTTGAAACCTTAGGAAACGCTAGGAATTTAAAATGACACCAATGACAAAGCACAGGTGGTGAAGAGGATCAAGTTCGCAATGACTGGAAATTCCCGCCTCTCCATAAGTCTTAGAAGAAGGAAAATCATGGAGGATTCCCACATCGTACCCAACGCGCTGTGCTCCTTGCCCTCCCTCACCCCAGTCCTAGTTGGATTTACTGGTTGGTGAACCTCATCTCATCTAGAACTACTGACATTTTGGGGTCTTTTCGAATTCACGGTAAAGGTTTTGACTGAACATGCATATGCAGGTTCTCTGCCTAGGCTCTCCTACTTCAAGCCTTCCCACTATTTCCCTTCCCTCAGGACACACCAACCACACTAACCTTCTTTAAATTCCTTTCTCGCCTCTTCCCCTCCTCAGGGCCTGTGCGGAGAAGAAGCTTCCCATTGATCTTTACAAGGTTTATCATGGTTCTGATCTCAGCAGAATATCACCTCCTCCCAGAAGCCTTTGACTATCTGGTGTAAAAACATATAACCACAGTTCTCCACCACTAACATCCCATTCCTATTCTTTCTGGATCACAGCGCCCTATTTCAGTGTTATTAAAGCATTTGTCACCAACTGAACTCTCATCTGTTAACTTGTTCATTGTATCTGCACTACTAGATAGTAAGCTCAGAGAAACTCCAGACCTTTTCTATTCTGTTCAGGGCTTCATCCTTAGTACCTGGAGCAGTGCCTGGCATCTAATAAGTGCTAAATATCCATGTGTTGAGTAAATGAAATACCCACCCTAACTGAATTTAAATTTAAAAAAAAAGAAGAAAAGAAATACCCATCAATGATGTCACAGAGGAAGTGTCTCTTTAACCCATGGTTTGCTCTAAGAAATTACCTAATAATGATCTTTGGAATGACTTCAGCAAGTGCATTAGGTAATATCCCCCAAATGTCAGCTGGCTGAATAGTAAATTGAAGCCAGGCTTTACAGTTCACCCAGGAAGATGAACTCAGAGTTTGCATAAGCAGTGAGGCCAGTTTCCTATTGGACAATCTTTTACATATAGGTAGTATAGTATAGAGGGCAGGTATCTTAGGTTTCAAGGAGAAGCTGTACCCATACGTGCTGTGTCTGCTGTAGGCAGCAGAAGAGCTCTGATGAAAAGCAGAGGAAATTACAGTTGTCGGGCCTTGTGGTCACAAGGGCATGTGTTGCATTTGCAAGGTCATCATGGGATAATTCAGGGTGTAGCTTGCACACATTCTGCTGCTGAAAGGGAGATTTTTTTTCCTACCACATCCGACACATGGTTTGCCAGAGGAAGGGCACGAGATCAGCGGCACTGATGAGCTGGCTTGGTGTTTTTAGGCCACAACTCTACTAAACCAATGACTCCCTTCTGACTCCTCCAAAAGAGCCAAAGGAATTTATTCATTACCCAGTGTGAACAGCAATCACACAAAGCCACCAGATTGCTTTCGCGTGCTATACCAGAAAGTACTTTTCAAAAAAAAAAAAAAAAAAAGAAAGAAAGAAAGAAAAGAAAAGAAAACCTTAAATAATAACATTGTCAATGCCTATTGTACTAAAATCTTTGTGGGGGAAGAATGTTAATAACTTCTAATCTAAAGATACATACAAGTTTCTACTTCTCCATTACAAATCTAGAAATAAAAGAAGACCACAACATGAAGCTAACTTTGGAGAAGTATACGGTACACTTAACTATGCATAAAGAAGACAGAAGTCCATATAATTGCTCAGTCCTATTTACAGGCTGGGGTGCGCATTAATGCTATGTAACTAAGTGACTGGGACTTCCTCAAAGTCATTGGTGATATAAGAGAGAGGAGGAGACCATATGGTCAATTAGTACATATGCTTATTAGCGGACAAAGCATTGACATGGAAATTGGTAGCTTGTGCTATAATTCTGGGTTGTATACTTTTGTGCCTTGGGGCCTTTGCAAAGTTATTTATTCTTTCTGAGCTTTAATTTCTTTACCTGTAAAATGGGAATGATAACTACCTTATACAGAACCCTGTATAAAATGCAGTGATATACAGTTGATAAAATGCAGTGATAGTCTGGGTAAAGTGATTTGTGGGTATTCAGTTTACTTCTGGTTTACTTTTCTGGTCCCCAGAAGATGCAGTAGGTCAGCTGAAGGTAAATAGGGCCATCTCTAGGTAAACTGTTTTCAGCTCAATCTCTGGCCTTTTTACACCTGGCCTAAAGCCCCTATAGCATCTTAATCTCATCAGCTTTATCAAAACGGCCATCAGTCTCGTACTTGTGAACTTGATGGACTTTTATGTAAATTACTTCCTATGAGTTTTATTTGGCTACAAAACCGAACCTGGAAGGTGTTTAACTTGGTTAGTAGTTTGGGTTGAGATTTCGTACACTGAACAAGACCCTTGAATTTTTTTAGGCTAGACAAGTCGAATCATAGTTTTATATAAATGAATAGCATTAATCCAGCAAAATAATAAATGCCTTTGCTTATATAAGGCAAATTAGAAGACAAATGGTCTAAAAGTGTAGGATAAGAATGAGGACCTTAAAATTTAACTAACCAGGCACACTTTTAAAGCATTTTCAGTGCAAGCACTAAACAATTACATATGGATGGAGCAAGAAGTATGTGGTACCTAAATGAGATACATATTTTCTTTGTAGGGGAGAGGTGACTTGGCTACACAAGCACAGAGAACACAGGACATGAGCGAAGATACATAATGGGGGGGCACCTATGTTTGACACAATTATATGGCAATTATCCACATAACTCAGAAGCAATGAGGCTTTAACGAAGACTTCCTACTTCACCAGCTGACATACTACATGAGTGAAGCAACAAGTGAATGCATCAAACCAGGATGCAATTAAAATAAAGCAAACAGAAAGTGGCCTGGCCCTAATGTCCAAGGGTCCAGACACAAGCGGAGTCAAAACTTATCATAAGCACATGTGTCATTAGAATCTGTGATAAGAGGACTTTAATTCCTATAGAAATATGCTTTTCATCTGAAATTCATGTCTGAGATGTTTTCATAAGTTATTTCATTAAACAGCTTTCTTTGTTGATGTGCCTGTAACTCTTCCGGGGATGGTGAGGGGTTGAGAATGTGTAATCATTAGGGTTTCTGTCCTCAAAGAGTTTACTTTCTCAAGAAGGAGGTAAGATAGACACATGTAAAACAACCCTAAATACACAAGCAGCATGCCATTAAGTGATGAATCGATGATCCAGACTGTAAGTACCGGAGAAGCTCAGAGGAGAAAGAAAGCCACAGAAACAAGGGAAGTTTCCATGAAGAAAGTGGCATCTGATCAAATCCTTGAAAGATGGTTAGTATTTAAGGACTAGAAGATAAACCTGAGATGCAATCTTCACTTTAACCCTGATGTGCTGTGTGTCCTTAGGCAAAGTACTTAAAGCTTCCAAGGCTCTTTTTCATCTATATGGTAGAGAAGATAATGTCTAACTCCTCAGTGTGTTGGGAAGATTCAATAAATATGTAAAGATGATGATAAAGAGCCTAACAAGCCCAACACATGGTAGATGGTAAATTTTAATCATAATCATAAATGGTCTTAATGTTGTTGTGCCTCTTTTTCTGAGTGATTTCAAACAACCTTTGATCGAAGCAAATTGGCACAGATATGAATAGGTAGAGAGAAAGGTATAGATCCAGTTAGAAAGTCAGGACAAAAATGTAGAGATGATCACACATGGTTGAGGGCAACCCTGTCTGACTAGAGCAGTAGGTTCATGTAGGAAAAAGCACTGTGTAGACATGGTAAGTTATTCATTCAACACAAATTTGTTGAGCAACTACTACGTACTAGGCACCGTACTAAGTGTGAAAGCTGAATAAAGGTAAGCTTTGAAAAGCAAATATTACAATTTGGCTCAACATGGTGGAAAGTTGGGTGACTTGGAAGAGTTTTTAATTTAGCCACGTATTGTGCAAGGGAGGGACATGTAATAGAAATAGAATTGAAAAGGCTAAAATCTGGCAGCAAATGGATTAGAATGAAAGTGTATGGTGGATATAAGGAGTATAACTGAAAAATTGTTGCACTTGTTAACTTGAAAAAATGATGGTCCTATAAAGGAAGCAGGAACAGACAAACATGAGGAGTAAATGGAAGGAACTAATGTGATTTTGTAAATGAGTTGATTTGGAAAATGAAGTTAGGGAAAAAAATGGCTCAAAGATGAATACAAGGTTTGCCCTTGAGTGAATGAAACAATAGCAAAACCAGAAAAAGGAAGGGTTGTTGATGGTTTCAGTGTCAGGTTAAGTTTGAGGTAAAGATAAGCTATTTGTTGAGCATTCAACTTAAAAGATCTATGTAGACAATATAATCAAAGGGGTAGAACTGGGGGGGGGGCAACAAAAATGGTTACAGATATTATGCTGCAGTTGGGATGGTTCAGACACTGAAGAAGACCACAATAAAGACAGGAGAAAGGCTGGGAGATTTGACCTTTTGGGTAACTCCCACATTATGTGTGCAGAAGAGTGTGGGAAGCAGTGGGAAGAGGTCGTGATAAAGGCAAGTGTGAAAGAAACCACCAGAGGGAAGAGTTCTGGAAAGCAGCTGACTAACAATATCAAATGCATCTAAGAGTCAAAGAAATGAAAATTGGGATCAATATTTGGGGGGCATTTATCCACAAAATGATTAATGGATAATTATGAAATAATGCAGAATTTGAAAAATATTCTAAGATGGAACAATTTAGAAATACTTTGGGGTGACAAATATAGATCTTATGTTTTCAAATTCCTGACAGATACTAATCTTTAGATTCAGGAAGAAGAATGGAAGTTCCTAAGATTTCCCCAAATCGTGAGTTACTCTGTGTTTCTATAACCCTTCACTTGTGTATTATTAAATAATAACAGTGACTATAATCATAAATAGTGAATCCTTT
Organism: Mustela lutreola; assembly: GCF_030435805.1. Lineage (NCBI taxonomy): Eukaryota > Metazoa > Chordata > Mammalia > Carnivora > Mustelidae > Mustela > Mustela lutreola. Next base: position 51,756,650 of record NC_081301.1, read on the forward strand.
TTCTGTGATAGGGTTACAAGTTTTCTGTGAAAAGTAACATAATAATTAATGCATGGTTAGTATTATTATGAATGAATATATTTGTAAGATGATTATATATTTAAATAACATTATGCATATATTAAGTAATAAACATCATATATTTAAATAAAATTAAGTCTACCTGATAAGAATATTTAATAATGGAAATCACTAAAAAGAAAAAAAAGGGATACATCAAAATAAATCCTAAAGAAAAAACATTAAAAATTGTGAGATCAAACAACAAATACTTAATATTTACAAATTACTATTGTTAAAATGAAATTTTAAAACTTAGAATACATTAATTGCCTTCTTTGATAGTCTTAATCTTTGTTTCATGAATAAACTACTCATAGAAAAATTTCTTTCATTTTATGTTAAGAGGGGTCAAATTGTTAATTGTGAGACTGAAAGCATCCTCAAGTTGAGCATTAGCATATATGTTGTTCCACATAAGCTCATTTTTTTGAGGGTGAAAATATTTTGTCTGCCCTAATTTTGGTTTTGACATTGAAACTGAGTTGCTTTTTTATGCTCATTTTTCCCTCCACAATAACATTTTTATTTCCTTCTTATTGCATTTCTTAGGTTAAAGAATTTACAAAGAAGGGCTCCTGGGTGGCTCAGTGGGTTAAGCCTCTGCATTCAGAAAGGTCATGATCACAGGGTCCTGGGTTTGAGCCCCTCATCTAGCTCTTTGCTCAGCAGGGAGCCTGCTTCTCTCTCTCTCTCTCTCTCTCTCTCTCTCTGCTTGCCTCTCTGCCTACTTATGATCTCTGTCAAATAAATAAATAAAGTCTTAAAAAAAAAAGAATTTATGAAGAACTGTAGTCCACAGTGAATATATTGGGCATTATTTGAATAACGTAACATTCAGAATCTCTTAGCAAGATTAACAACACTGTACCTAATCACATATTGAAAAACTTTAATTTAAGAACTTACTTGGTCTCTAAAACATGTATTTCTTGAAACAAAACTCATAGAAACTGTATAGAACATACCATGAAAGTAAACTTAGATTTCTTTAATTCGCAAGAATTACTCATCATTAGCTAGAGACAGGCCATGAACACACACTTACAATGCAACGACAACCAAAAGTAACTGGTTAGATGGTAACCATTTCTTGGAAGGGTCACCAGTAACCTACAACTATGTGTGTCAGCATTTCCTGCTTTTGCATTCATTTGAACTAGTGATGTCTCTAAATGATTAAGTTCTCATTCTTAAAGGAGAATTATAATGCCTTCCCCAATTTACTGGTTTCTGTACAGATTTTTCTAAGAATTGGGGAAAAATATAAATTTGATAGAAAATAATAGGAAGGAATTCCTGCATGAAAACACGACACCTGTTATTTCTCTGTAACATATAGGAAGCTTTAATCTGCAAGTAATAGAAAAATAACCTTAAATGATAAAGGGATGAATTACATCACATAACAAGGAGTCTCAAGCCACCTGGGGTTGGTTAATTCAGCAATCAAGAGCTCATGTGCCTCCCACCTTCCTACCTTGTCATCCCAGGTGTTTGGACTCCCTCCTGGTCAGAAGGTAGATGTAGCTATTTCAGGTGCCACATTCTCCCATCTTAACATTCAGGGTAGAACAGGGACAATTTACTTCTTGCCAGTCTTTCTTTTTGTTTTAATGGATAAAGTGATCTTAGCTCCAAGCCCCTCAATGATTTCCCCTCATCCTTCATTAACCAGAACTATGTAATATGCCATCCTTAAACCAATCACAGCAAAGGAAACACGGCTAGCATAATCAGCTTAGTACAATCTAGTTTAACTTGAGAAATGGAAGAAGGGAAAATAGCTATTGCCCAGGCCAATGTTTCTCAAACTGGTCTTATGACCTCTTAGAAATTATTGAAGACTGCTAAGTACTTTGGTTTATGTGGGTAATAGTTATTGGTATTTATTGTATCATAAATTTAAACTCTGAAGATTTTTAAATAGTTATTAATTCATTAAAAATAATAATAGGCCAATCATTTGTTACAATACTGTGGAAGGCAGAATGAAGGCTCCTAATACTGGTCCACATTCTATCCTGACTACCTGTGAATATGTTCAGATGGATTAAGTTGATATGGAGATGGATTCTGAGATGGGCAGACTATGCTGGATTATTAGATGGGCCCAATATAATCACAAGGGTAGATATAAGTGAAGGAAGGAGATAGTGTCAGAGTGATACAGATGAGACAGACATGTCTATCGATTTTAGGCTTTAGAGATGTAAGGGTATCATAAGTGAAGGAATGTGGGTGGCCTCTAGAAGCTGGACAAGGTAAGGAAATGGATTCTCCCCTTGGGTTTCCAGAAAGGAAAGCAGGCCTGTAGACACCTTGATTTTAACTTAGTGAAGCTCATTTCAGACTCCTGCCCTCTAGAATTATAAATTTCTGTTTATAGCCACTGAATTTCTGTTTAAGCCACTGAATTTGTGGTAATTTGTTATAGTGGCAATAGGAATTGAATACCCATATTTTAAAATGAAAAATAACCATGCTTTCCAGAACAACAACAAAAGAGTGGTACTCATTTACATTTTTTGGCAAGTCTGTAGTATTTGATTATAACAAGATCGGTAGATTTTTTTGTTTCAGCTTCTGCATTCAGTTTGTTGAATATCACGTTATGTTGCCTTTAGGAAGATCTGCTGTATTTTTGTGACAGAATGTGAATGAGAAAGGCAAATAATTTCTCAGTATATAATAAGAATACTTTTGACTCGATGGCCCTCCTAAAAGGGTCTTAGGGACATATAGGGATGCCCCAGACCATACTCTGGGATCAGTGGTACAGGGAGTCAACAGTTTTTACTTACTCCCAAAAGAACAGATATGGCACTTCTTTCCCCCCATATTCCTAGAGTGAATTTGTCTGGCCCTAAGGTCATCATTAATTAATATGGTGTCACAATTTTGACATTTCTTCTTTAATTCAAACAATATTCCTAAGAGTTTATTTTGTGCTTGGCACTGTTTTATGGACCAACATTATGTAAGTGAACAAGGTAGATACAGCTCTAGTTCCCATGGAGCTTACGTTTTAGTTGCAGAAAACTAAGACACACATAAAAAAGTTAATTTCAGATACTTCTAAGGTATATAAAGAAAAGTAAGTAATGGGACAAAGTATGAGGGGTGTTTGAGGATGTAGGCAAAGAGCTAGTTTAATTAGAGTCTAAAGAAGTGAAATTAGAGTTGAAATGTGATGGATAAGACGAAACCACTGGAAAATGTGGGAGAATATTCCAGGTAGAGAGAAGAGCAGGGCAAAGAGGAGGTAGGAGCTTGGCAAGGCGCTGACAAAGAAAGCCAGTGTGACTTTACTGTATTCATGAGGGGAATAAAAAAGAAGAAAAGAGTTGAAAAGTCCAACAGGTATAGATCAGTAAAGTCTTGCAGGACACAGAAAAGACTTAAGGTTTTATTTCAATGCCATCGAAACCCATTGGAGGAAATAAGAGGCTGTGGAATGCTTTATAAATATTTGCTTCTGTCAATTCTTCCACCTTCTCCAAGGGCTGCTCTTCAGCCCAACACATCCTCCCTCTTCATGATGAGGACTCTCTAGAAAGGCACTGGACCCCAAATAGACACATCTTGCCTCACATAAATTGTTTGTATGCTAACATCAAAAACAGACAGATCTGGAACCAATCAGGAGAATGTAAATTACAGGTTACTTGATGTGGAATAACTTCTGCTGTTGGCCAGAGTAGGTGCACAGCCAAAAATGCACTGTGTGAATACAATTGTTTGGCAATTGCTGGTCTGTCAGTTGTCCAAAGCAGTAAGTGTGTGAATGGATTTGTATGGGTAATGACTCTGAAATTAGCAACTAGCTTTTCTCCTCTCTCCATGATACAGGAAAACACATTGGAACTTGGCTCATTTCTGGAGAATTCTTGTGATGATCCTCAGTTGCTCAGATGCACATTTGGTCGTCATTATCCCTTGTGTAATCAGTTTCTGCAAACTATAGGATGATGTTACAGTGATATTTACAGAATAAGGGAACATGCTCCACACCTTAATCAAATCATTTAAAGATGAGCCTTCTTAGATAACATGCATTTATATATATGGGTAGTCATTAGATAGTCTTTACTTTGATTTATGCTCTAGAGAAGTAATGTGTCTCCCACTAGAAAACTCCAGATGAATCATGTGCCTAGAATTCTACAAGGTATTTACTATAAATAATATAGTAGAAGCATTCACGAGACGATCCTTTCCACACCAAGATGATGTCTAGAACCATGCAAATACAGAAAGGAGTTGAAATCTGCTTTCTAAAGGCCTAAAAACGGCCAGGAATTTGGACCCAATCAGTACACAGAACTGCAGGTGCGGCGGCCCCGCTGTTAAAAAGCGGGATCCACGTGAATAATAAGCCTAATCACATTTTCAGAACAGCTGTGGCTACTTGGGCCACAGTCTCCCATCATGGCTCCCCAAATATTCTTTTTAAGTATTGTGAAAATTTATATTAAACTTAAGCGCAGACTGTGTATCAAGGAAAATAAAACTATGTTAATTCCAAGGCGACATATTTTCGTTCTGACCTCTGGAAGCGAATGAGGCAGTTTCCCTGCCCCTCTACTTCGGGGAAGGAAGAAAGGAGGATGATTCAAACCTGTGGTTCTGCCAAACAAGTCCTGGAAGATTCCGATTTCTAGAGCTCAGAGAGTATGCCTGAAACCTGTGCCTTCCTCCTATGTTAGATAAGCAAAAAGTTTGCTCTAGCTATGATAAATCTGCACAACGCGGAGATGTTTTTGGCACAAAGTGTACGTTAGAAAGCTGATGATGATTAAACTCGCGCCCCCCCCCCCCCATCCTTGCAGCCGGGGAGTGTGTTTTGCCTGCATTGGAAAAATGTCCTTCGGCCGCAGGCGTGTGCGTTTTTGCGTCTCCGGCGCAGGGCGACGCGGGTCGGCTGAGTGTCAGCCACACATGTGGCTGGTCTTCCCCTGCGGAGGCGGCGGTCCCCTTCCTCTCCCCGGGCCGTCTCCAGCCCGAGGCCCGCGGCCCAGACCTGGGGAAGGGGAAGGAAGCCCTCGCCGCAAGCCGGCGTCTGGGCCGGCACACAAAACACGCCGCCACCAGCAACTCCCGCCCCCCTCCCGCCCCGGCTGCGCGCAACTTTTTGCCTTTTCGCCCAGCACGTTCTGTCCCGAGTTTCTGTCCCCTGGGTTTTCCTCCGCTTCCCTCACCTTCGGTCCAGCGGCGCGGAGGACCCGGGCTGACCGGGGCGGGGGGGCGCCGGGGCAGCCGCGGCGGAAAGAGAAAAAGGGGGAAGGGGAAAGGAGGAGGGGGCGGCGGTGGCGGTGCGGGAGGAGGAACTGGTCAAAGGGGACAGAGACCGGCGAGTGCCCGAAAAGGAAAGCGACGCCGCGGTTTGCTGCAGTCGGAATAAAGTTCGCGCCCTTTCCTCGGCGAGTCTCTCTTTGACAGCTGGGCGCTGGCGGCCACCTCCACCTCCACGCCCGCACCCCCCGGGGGGCGCCGAAGTTGTTTTTCCATCCCCACCACGAGCAGGGGGAACAGTAACGGGGGGTGGGGATATACATCCATCCTCCCTCACGAAACCCCTAGAAATCTGAGGACAAACAACCACAAAACTAACCCACTTCTATTTTGCAAAAGGGTAGCAACATTGTAGTGACGACGAATTTGCAGCGAGGAGAAACTTGCGGGGCTTGCAAATCCCCAGGTCACCTCGGCCGCGGGTCTCTCCCCCGCCCCCCGCAGCAGCCCCCACCGGGACAGTCCGTTCCTTTTTCTTTTCTTTTTTGTCCCGAGGAGCCGGGTGGGGGGGGGGAGGCGGGGGGGACTCTGCAGGCTCCGACTTGGAGAGCGAGGGCGACCCTGGGCGCGTGTGTAAATCAGTCACCTGAGCGCAGAGGGGCCGCGGCGAGGGCGCGCGCGGGCGGGCGGGCGGGGAGAGGCGGAGGCGGCGAGAGCGGCGGCCCGGAGGAAATCGGGAGGGGGAGGGAAAGAAAGGCCGAGACAGAAGGAGCGAGAGGCGGCCGAGGGGCTGGTCCAGGCGCGGCCGCTAAGAGGAGACCAAGAGGCGGGGGCTGCACTTGACAACCAGCATGCCGAGATGGTAAGAAGTTTCCACCCTCCTTTCCTTTTTATTCTAGACTTCGTCAGACGTGAGCCCCGTCCCCGCGCGCCCCCGGGGCTGCCCGGGGGCCGCGTTCTCCTCAAGTCCGGCGGCGTGAGGTGGAGGGGGGCGCTAAGGAGGGCGGGCGGGAGAGGAGAACCCCAGCACACTCTGGCCCCTGCCATGCTCCCGAAATTTCCCCTCAACTTGGCCCAAGTTTGCGAGGAGAGCTCGGGGTGGGAGGGGTGTGTGCGTGCGTGTGTGAGTGTGTGTGTCTGTGTGAGGGGCTCGGGAAGTTCGCCCCCTCTCGCGGCGGGCGAGGAAAGGTGAGCGGCCGGCTAGCGGGAGGCTCCAGGGAGTTGGGACGGGCTGGGGCGGACGGGGCGGAGGGGAGGCGGGGGATGAATGGAGCGCTGGAGGGAGCTTGGGGCGGAGAGGAAAGCGTTTTGGACAACGGTAACTTTCAAAACTTGCCCGGGAGTGAGGGCCGGGAGGCTGGGCGTGGGCGCCTGGGCGCGCTGGTGCGCCGCGCGGCGAGGACCCAGCCGCCGGGTCCCGGCACCTTGGCGTTTCCCCACCCCTCTCCCTCGCGTTCGGGGAGCCCTCCCTTTGTAGATGAGGAACACGTAGGAAGTGCTCCTGGAGGCTTTCTGAAGAATATGCACAACGTAGGGCAGGAAGAGAAACCCGAGAGAGACGGAGGTTTTTGAGGCGCAGTTTTAAAGGAGCCCGTTTGTTATACTTACACAGTGACTGCAGGGTGGCATTTGGGGCCCGGGGAGGGGGACAGGATTAATAATAATAATAATAAAAAAAAAAAGTGGATGGAATCCCCCGTGTAGTGAGGCTAAGAAAAGTTCCAAGTGCATGTGGTGGAGGAGATGGGAAGGCGAGATTCGAGCCCAGCTCCTCTCCTCGGAGCGGCTTCTCTGCAGCGAGGCAGCGAGCCGGGAGTTCGCCGGGTGATGAGCGCTCTGTCCGCTTTCGGGGAAGTGATTTGTTAGAAATGGGGGTTGGACCACTCCCTTCCCTTTAGTTTGCTTCCACCTAGAGCTGCTATTGTTACCCCCACTTGGGGATCTGACCTCCCGTTCTGCATGTAGATGGAATATGTAGGAAAAAGGGAGAGAGCGAGCGGTTGGCGGTACCCCCCCCCCTCTTCACTTCCCCCTAATGTGTCATTTCTTGTTTCAGTGATCAAAGTCACAACTGGAGTGTAGGAGATGCGACTGTCAGATGCAGGCACACGCACACACACACACACACACACACACACACACAAGTAGCATGCGCCCAAGACTGTGGTTACAGTAACGCTGACAGAAATTAAAGTGGTTTTGAAAGCAGCGTGCGATTTATAGTGGTTCCCATTTACCCTAGAGTCAAGCTGTTGTAAAGCTGATGTACGAAAGATATCATAAAATAATCCTGTGTACCCAGGATTAAAGTGGCAGAAAGTGGCCTGCCTTATTATTTTTTATGTACTTCGCAGACAGTTGCAGTGGTTGGAACCTGTGTTTTAAGTGGAGGCGTCAAAACAAAGTATTAAATATTATCTGTTTAGTGCTTGAGTTTTTTTTTTTTTTCTTCTAGCGGTATCTTACTCAAGAACACTGTAAAAGCCCGTTGTAGGTATTATTTTTCTTCCATTCCCCCCAGCCTGCATTCTGTGTGTCTGCACATCTATTCCCAAATACTAATCATTTTGAAAAGTGCCTGAACCCATTTGTTACCCACTGCTTTGTATTCTGCAGTTTCAGATGTTAACTGTGCACACACGTACATGTTTTAAGTGGAGGAATTTATTTCTGCACTATAATTTAGTGTGTCTGATTTAGAGACGTAGTCAGGAGTAGTGAGACCTCATACAAGTTAATAGAACTTCCTTTTTACCCTTCGGACTCACACACCACACACAAAATCCCTTGTGAACCTTTATAGGGTTTCTGTGTTTTATGTTATATTTGTAGCTGTTTCATTTAAACTGTTCAGCCTTAATGAAGTTCTTAGTTGTAGCTACTCTTTCTGTTCCGGGAGAGCAGAGTATTTAAAATCCAGATTGCTAATCACTCTACCAAAGTACAAGAGTATCTTCACCTGAGGGAAATAATACTGAACCTGAATGTGAACTCTGTTTGAGTATCTTGTGAAAAACGTCTGAAACTGTCTTTTCCTCCCCCTTGAGAATATTAAGTTCCGTGGTGTTTGCATGTAAAACTTTGAACAAGAACAAACCTGTGATTTTTAAAAATAAATATTAAGAAAATATTAATAGCAGTTACACATTTTCCAGTACCTAATTTTTTTTTTCTTCTACCTGAAATGTAAGAGATCTGTCAGGCAGGAATATGTGATTACAAAAAGAAGCAGACAAAGGCAGAGCTGACTCTTGCTATATTAAAATGTAAGTGTTACAGTTTGAATTTTCAAGTGAGAGTTTTTGAGTTCAGTGCTTTACATAACATTTTGTCCTAATCTTGCTTGCTGTCAGGGATGTTTCATGGTTGTGCAATTGCTGCAGTCAAGAATGCCAATTTGCATTCCAGGAGTGTCATTTGATTACTTTTATCTGCACAGCTCCAAGACCGGCCCAGACCTCTCGTTTCATCTTGCCATGTCACGAGTCAATGCTGTGTCGTCTTTTCAAAAATCTGCCTGATTTAGACAAGAAAGAAAAGTACTTTCATGTTACAGCCGCAGTCCCCTGCTAACTTGTCAGCAGCAGGATATGATTCACTTGGGCCCAGAAGAATGGAACAGAGAGGCGGGTTAGGCGGTTCAATAAAGCCCACGGACAGGTAGTGTGTGACATCCCCAGAGAGCCACAGTTAATGAAGAACAGGTCTGCTTAGTTCTCCACACGCTGACCTGGTGCTGTCCCCACAGTTTTCTCATTTGATCTTTCCCAGCAAATTGATCTTTTCTTGTATTTTTTTTGCCTTCCAAGTTAGTCCTTGTGGGACTGAAATTAGCAGAGCAACTTAAGTTGGATAATACAGCTGTTCAGAAAAGAAGAAATTGGACACTGGCTCAAAAAGGGGCGGGGGTTGGGGGTGGAGGGAGCTATTCTTTTTGTTGTTCCTGGGAATATTTCTTATATTAAGGGAGACCAGAATAGGTGATGACTTGAAGTTAGTCGTTCCCTTTATTTTTCATTTAATAGGTAAGGTTCAGCACCATTGTAAATATTCCTTAAGTATGTAAAAGATGGCCCTCGTATGAGTGAGGAATTTAATTTAGTATTTTTTTTTTCAGTGTAGCATTTTTTGTATTCACTTGTTTGAAATCATTTGCCAGTCGACTTATGGAGCTTTTTATGGCTATTGTAAGATAGATTAAATATCAGTGGTATACTTCAACTATATTATTTATAGTCTTCTAAATAACTGCAATGCTAAAATATCCAATACTGAAACGCAGAAAAGATTAAACAATTAAGAAAGTCATTACCAGTGTTGTGTGTAAATACTTGGTATGTGGAAATATTTTCTACAGTTACCATCAGCATCTTTTGTTTTAGGGAAACCACAGATACACTGTTAATAATTTAAAAAAAAATTCAAGATTCTCCATTTAAATTTAGCTTTTTAGAACTGAGATTGAATCACACATTTGAATTTCTGGAGATATTCAATTTATGTTGTTACTTGTTTTTTGAGATGAAAATTAATTTTAACTAGCTTGGTAAATCTAAGTTGGGGATGTATGTATAGTTTAAACAGGTTAAAGTTTAACTCTAGAATTTTCTATATAAAGCTTAGGTTGGAAGCAATTAATAGATTAAGTCAATGTGTATATAAGGAGCAGTGCTTTCTGAATTCCTGTGCAGATGGTCTCATTTACCATCTACATCCTTGCAAGAAACAGTTGAGAACATTTCTTATGGAAGGGGAGGCAGCCTCCTCAAATCTTTTCTGTTGGATAGAAATTACATAGGATCATTGGTTAGTAAACTCCTCTCTGAAGAGCTAGAGGGAGCCTTATGATTTTATTAGATATACTTAAGGTTAAAAAAAAACAAAACACTGGCAATCAGAATGTTGTAGGAAAGGAGTAGATAATGAATACTGCCTTAATGTTTAGGCTTGGAGGTGCTATTGGATTTGTTTGTGTCTTTTTTTTTTTTTTAAAGCTGTGATAAAAGCAGTTGAACTTTCTGCAAGAAGAGTTAAGGAGTAAGCTAAGATTCTAGGGTACTACCTTTTATGTGATTTGAAGATCAAGCAAAATGCAACCAAATATACTTTAAATCTGATTTGGTTTGCTAAATACTGTTTGTTGTTTTGCCAACTGAAGGAGTTCTGTTAGGAGGCTGCTCTTCAAAGTTCTATTAAAAGTAACTTCCTACCAAATCACTAAGGAGGGGAATACCTTCTTTCAGTTCACTAAGGACAACCTCCTTTCTGTAAATAATGGTTTTGAAGTGGTTCTCCATACAACTGCATGCCATACTCTAGAGAGGAAACTCCTTTAGAGTAAATGCTTCGTTTGTAAGTGTAAAATAGTAAACCATTTATAAAGCAGATATATTATGAATCAATAAGTAAGTTAAATTTAAAGAAATAGAATTTAAGTGGTATTAAATTCAATATTTGTTGTTTAATTTCAGTTTATCAGTCTTTCCACTAAAATTTGCAATATGTTTACATTAAAGAGTCATTGATCATAATTGCTCTTTAATATTTATACACTAGTTTTTAGTGGCGTTACTTTGGACAAACTTATTTACCATTTAAGTAAATAATATAATCCAGTGAGATAAACTACCCAGATTTGTCTTTTTTTCATCTTTAACACAGTAACTCTCATTATGTTGCTAGCCAATAAAAGTCTTTATTTGTTGCTTATTAGAACCCTCAGTACACTCAAGTGTTCAGCTATAATTTAATTTGGCTGTTCAAAGAGGCTCCCTTGTTTTAAAACATGTTCTCAGTATGCTTTTACCATTTATTATGAACATATATTCTAACTCATGCACATGTATAGGATGATTTTACAGATAACCATTTTTTAAAGTTATGCCATAGCATAGTTGTAACTTCTTTCTTTAAAAAAAAATCGGGAACTAACAGTGTCCTTTTTTTTTTTTTTTTTTTTTCTGTATTTTTCCTTGACATTCCAGAACTTTTTTTTCCCTTGGTGATTTAAATAGTTTTGCTATTATAATTTTAAAGTCAGTTCCCCAAATTATACAACCTTCCCTGAAGAGGTAGTGAGAAAGACACTAAACTAAAAAAATGAATTAAACAATTCAATAATTAAGAATGTTAGTTGAGGACATTTCACTCTTACAGTCACTTGAAATTATAAAAAGTTTCCCTTGTACTTCACACATGCTAGCATGATAAATTCAGCTTCTTTAGAGTAAGCTACTGGGAAGTTTTGCAATGAATGGAAGATGGCTGGAGAGTTCTGGTGATATTTGTAACAAATCATGTTCACTGAAAACTAGGACTTTAAAACTCTAAGATGAGTATCAGGAATTCTTCCACAAGGAAGGCCGAATGTGGAACTACTAAATGAGTCATTGCATGTATATCTTACCAGTGGGAATCACATCAAACCGGCTCTCTAGATACAGTATTTAATAGTTGTCAAAATGTACAGTATTGTCTTGGAACTTGTGGTTCATGAGTTCATAGTTCCAGCTTTTTGTGTTTAGTACAAAGATGTAACAACCCACACAAAACATTTTTCTCTTATTATGACCTTACATTTGCCAAAATGCCCCATGCTGAAATTCCTTTTTAGTATCCTTTTTTTTTTTTTCAGTCCAAAGCCAGACGTGTAACCAGACACAAAAGCCTCTGTGTATAGCAAGCTGTTTTAAATATTGTGACTCGACGATGTGCTGTCCTTTCTCCGCTTGAGCCAAGGATCTCTGCTCAGTGTCTGTGGATTACCAAGCTCCTTCTTTATTGTACCTCTTGTCAACTATTTCTATTCATTTAACCTTTCATTAGTGTCTGTGCAGCTTCACTGTCTAGAAATGCAAGGAAAACCCAAAAGGCCCCACTGTCACAGTTATTAGATTTCTCGGTTACATCCCAGCAACCATAAAGAAGTAAGAGTCGACACTATTGTCGTGCGTGCTGCTGTCCTGGGGTGCAGCTCTTCTGTGCATGTCAAGGACATGTGCCACATGTTGATATGCATCCCAGGGATAAATGCGCAACATGGGGGATAGGCTGATGCTGGAAGTAATGAGCTTTGTAGGAGTTACTGCAAAGACCAACAGTTTGTGAAGGAATTTTGCTTAACAGGCCAAGGAGATAGACACAGTTGAGGGCTGCCAAGATTTGCCTGTGCTGGAGCTTGTCAGTCACATTGTTTTCATCTAAACTTCATTTGAGAGGAAAATTGAATATGTTTGACAGCAATGAAAAGTCTTATTTTCATTTTTTAATCTTTCAGAGGACAAAAGTGGTATTTCTGGTGACTAGTATATTAGGACTAAGTATTTTTTATACTGACTGAATTGTGTGTGCAAATGGATCTATTAGTTTATCTTCTTACATACCTAGAAGAAACATATTTCATAGATGTGTATGTTTTAAAATTTGAATAAAAATAATATAGCCTATTACCTTTCCTATGCTACTATTTTCCCCCTTTGATTTCCCTCTAGCATAGCCTGGTATTAGCGCTTGATTCTTTAAAAGTGCATTTGCTTTGTTGCCTTAATGTAAAGGAAAAACAGGATGAATATCAGGCCATTTTCAAGTCATAATAAAGATAAATAATTGCAGATTTTGCATTGGAAAATATTACATTGACATCTTAGAAGATTCATAGAATTACTTTATAAGAATTTTCAAAACATTTAAGTAGAAAATAGTAAATTATAATACCTCCTCTCTCTTTACCAATTGTACATTTTTTTTTAAAGTAAAGAAAATCTGTTACCAAAGCTGAATATAACAATTCTGTCTTTCTCATTTAAATAATTTTTGTCACTTTACCAAATTCTTTAGGACTCTCCAGTAGCTTTGCAAATACATGATTACCAAATCCCTGTAAAGTTATTTAGTTTTTCACTTGACTCAACCTTTTTTGCCAAGGCTGACTTTTTAATAGCTGTACTTAAAGCCTTCTCTTTTCATGATGTCTTGTGAATGTATTAATTGGCTTAGTTATCCTTGTTTCAGAGAAGAGAGATGAGCTATCCTTCCTTCAGATGGGATCCTTTCTTCCAGGGAAATATGTATTCAATAATTGACAGCTAAGTGCCCAGCCAGGGCATGTTCCAGTTTCTTGCTCATTGGGTGGATATTCCACATATGTTAAATTTAGATGAATGTGTCTTGATCATCTGAGGTGACCTGGTAGCCTTCTCACAGACAAGGCAAGAGTGTATTAACTTTCCCTAAGGTCCTGTTTCTATTCATTATGGTTTGTGTTGGGTGAAGTAGAAGAGGAAAGAGGAACTTCTAAGGCTATAATGTTAGCCGTACCTCCCTGCCTCCAAAAACACACCCTTGGAAATAGGACAGGGCTATATGGTAGTTAAAGAGAAGAATACATGGCAGTAACTACTTTCTGTAGGAACACTATGCCTGGTCTTCATCCAGTCAGTATCTCAGGATGGGGAGGTAGTTCATCATTATCCACTCCAGAGTGAGAATAGCCCTGGGCCTGGGTTTCAAGGCAGGCCCTATTCTCTTCCACTCAGGTTTGAAAGCCTCCACTTTGTCATTTGAAAATCAAGTGAATTTGGTAGTTTCTAAGGTGTTTTTGAATTGGAATATTTTATATTTTATGTGCTAGGACATAAATATAATCATAGCAGATTACTATTTTTAATAGCTGTATTGAGATGTAGTATACTAAAATTCACCTGTTAAAAGTGTCCAATTAATATTTTGTGGATATAGCACCTTTTATTTATCCATTCATCCAGGGATACACCTTTTGGTTCTTATTATGAATAATGCAGCTGCGAACATTTGTGTACAAGTATTTTGTTTTCATTTTGTCAAATGTATATCTAGCAGTGGAATTGCTAGGTCATATGGCAACTGTCTTTAACTTTTGAGGAACTGCCCTATCATTTTCACAAAGCAGCTGTTTGCTTTTCTATTTCTACCAACTGAATGTGTGAGTTTTCTAATCTCATCATATTCTCCCAAATTTGTTACTGTTTTTTAATTTTAACCATCCTGGGGGGGGTGTGAAGTGGTTTTGAGTTGCATTTCCCTGATGGTTTATGATGTTAAGCATCTTTTCATGTGCTTATTGGCCATTTGTAGATCTCTGTATAATAGAGAAATGTCTCTTAGATCCTTTACCCATTTTTCACTTGGGTTATTTGTCTTTTCATTGTTAAGTTATAAAAGCTTTTTATATATTTATATATTCTGGAATTTATATATTCTGGACAGAAGTTCTTTATTAGATACATAATTTACAGATATTTTTCTCTGGGTTGTCTTTTTTAATTTTTTGATGGAGTCCTTTGAAGCCCAGACACTTTAAATTTTGATGAAGTCCAAAGTCCAACTTATTTTTTCTTTGGTCACTTGTGTTTTTGGTGTGCCAAGGAACACTATCTAACCTAAGGTCATAAATATTCACCGTTGTTTTCTTCTAAAAATATAATAGTTTGAACTTATACGTTTAGGTCTTTATTTGGGTTAACTTTTTTGTGTGTAATATGGAGTAGGGATCAGCTTCTTTCTTTTGAATGTGGATATCCAGTCATTCCCAGGACCATTTGTTGAAAAGAGAATTCTTAACCCCATTGAATTATTATGGGACATTTGTGGAAAATTATTTGATTGTAGATGTAAGGGCTTATTTCTAGACTCTCCATTTTACTCCATCAATTAATGTGTCTATCCTTTGCAATACCACACTGTCAAGATTACTGTAGCTTTACATTAAGTGTGTAACTGACAAATGTAAATCTTCTAACTTTGTCCTTTATCAAATTATTTCAGTATTCTTGGTTCCTTAGTTTATTAAAAATTTGTGTGGTAAAAAGCACATAACATAAAATTGAACAACTTCAACATTGTTAAGTATATGGTATAGACAGTATTGTTAACTGCATCTTCTTGTGCAATACATTTTTGGAACTTTGTCATTTTGCAGAACTGACACTCTATCACTTGATGATCAACTCCCATTTTCCCACTCTTCACAGCTCCTGGCAACTGCCTTTTCACTTTCTAAGAGTTTCACTACTTTAAGGACTTCATATGAAAAATAAATAAATAAGTAAATACATAAATAAATTCTTAATATGAGTAGAATCATACAGTACATGTTTTTCTGTAATGGTCTCTTTTTTTTTTTTTTAAAGATTTTATTTATTTGACAGAAAGAGACACAGTGAGAGAGGGAGCACAAGCAGGGGAGCAGCAGAGAGAGAGAGAGAAGCAGGCCTCCCACCCAGCAGGGAGCCTGATGTGGGGCTCGATCCCAACACTCTGGGATCATGACGTGAGCCGAAGGCAGACACTTAATGACTGAGCCACCCAGGCACCCCTGTAATGGTCTTATTTACCATAATGTCCTTGAGGTTCACCCAGTATTCTAGCACATGACAGGATTTTCTTCCTTTTTAAGATTGAATAATATTTCATGGGCACCTGGGTGGCTCAGTGGGTTAAACATCTGCCTTGGCTCAGGTCATGATCTCAGGGTCCTAGGATGGCACCCTGTGTCAGGCTCACTGCTCAGTAGGGAATCTGCTTCTCTTTCCCTCTGCCTTGCCCCCTGCCTGTGCATGCGTGTTCTCTCTCTCTCAAATAAAATCTTTTAAGAAAAAGATTGAATAATATTTCATTGTGTGTATATAACTCATTTTCTTTACCCATTCTTCTGTAGATGGACATTTAGGTTGAGGCCACCTCTTGGCTTTTGTGAACAAACACTGTAGTGAACATGGATGTGTAGTAACTCTGCAACACTGTGCTTTCAGTTCTTTTGGATAGATACCCAGAAATGGGGTTGCTGGATCATATAGTAATTCTATTTTTAATTTTTTGAAGAACCTTCATACTATTTTCCATAGCTGCTGCCCTGTTTTACATTCCTACCAAGAGTGCACAGAAGTTTCAGTTTTTCCACATTTTTGCCAACACTTGTTATTTTATTTTCTTTCTTTCTTTTTTTTTTTTTTAAATAGTGGCCCTTCTAAAGGTGTGAGGTGAAACCTCTTTGAGGTTTTGATTTGTATTCCCCTGGTCATTAGTGTTGTTGAGCATCATTTCATATGCTTCTTGGCCATTTTTATATATATTTCTTAGAGAAATGTCTCTTCAAGTCCTTTGCCTATTTTTAAATCAGATTATTTTGTTGTTGTCATTGAGTTTTAGGAGCTCCTTATATATTCCACATATTAATCTCTTCTCAGAAATATGTCTTGCAAATATTTTTGCCTATTCAGTATGTTTTTTCACTCAGTTGATTACTTCCTTCACAGTACAGAAGTTTTTTAAGTTTGATGTAGTCCCATTTGTCTGTTCTTCTGTTGCCCTTAGCAGTTACCTTTAAAACTCAGGTTGATCTTATCCCCAAAAGTGTAAAGGCTACATTAAGAGAGTGTATCTACTGTAGGGGTAGAGAACTCTTAGTTTTACTTAGGGGATAAGTAATGTGCCACTTAGCAGCTAAAAGATGATGATTCTTAGTTGTTGGCGTGACACCCTGGTTTGACTTTGATGTTTCTTAATTATCATGGAGTTTTAAAGAATTCTAGGTGTTCCCAATGATAAGGGGGACACTTCATGCCCTGTAGGGTGGCATTAAGCACCTGGAAATAATTGTTTTGGGTTTTATAAATACCTCAAAAGGAAAGGGAAAAAAATTGATAAAATTTGTCTTTCTAGACATTCTGTTGTAACTAGAAAAACAACCAGCAGTGCTTAAAACTGAAAATTATTGTATGATCTCAGACTCACACTAACTGGTCCAGTTAAGTTTTAAATAAATACCATGTTCAAATCTGGCATGGCACATTTGGAAACATCAGCTTGTTTTAAAGTTAACCTGGCAAATATTGTAATTAAAATACCTCATAATTGAATTAGAGAAAACTTGAAAACAAATGAAAGGTAAACTAATTTGGAGGCAGCTATGTTGTATCATTGTTGAATTAAAGAAAAACACTATTCCCTTAAAGTTCTAATTTTCTCTTTATTCCTGCCATTAAAGACCTATATTTATTTCCATCTAAGTAATTGCTTTTCTGGTATTCTAATGGGCTGTTCTTGCTTAACCGCATTGCCTTTTTTTGGCCTTTTGCCAGTTATTTTGGATAAAGTTTCATTATTCACTCAGTATCAACTCATATGATTAGCTTATCAAATATATATATGGAGAGTATGCATTTTTTCCCCCTTATCACTGCTTACGTATATAAATTGTAAGTAGTGGATTTAAAATTGTATTTCCTATTTTGAGGATTTACTTTCTTCCTTGTGAAAATTCTGTAGAGGATTTAAAGTCATTTATAAAGATTGGCATGGTAGAAAATTTTATATTTACCAGACACTTGATTTTTAGTTATATATACATTTCATTGTATTAAATGACATACTTTTTAAATTTTGAACAAAAAGTTAATGCTACTTTTGGAATGACAAAATTGTGTTCTTGCTATCTCTTATGGTTTAGGGACGTAAGAAGGGTAATTAACTGGAACAATATAGACCTATAAAGAGAGTCACTCAGTTTTCTGTCCTGTGGTATCTAATCTCCCTATAATACCCATTTTATTCTCTAGCGGATTAGGGAAGTTTATTCTGTCAACATGTACGTATGCTAACAGGTATGCTTCTGAAAGTACAATGTGATAGTTGAGATTTTCCTCTCATTCAGAGTGGTGATTGGAAGCACAACATTGTATGTGTTTGAATTGGTTTTTGATAGGTTAACATATTAATTTAGAGTGCATTAACTCTAAGTGATATTAAAAAGTAAACATTTTATGAACCTAGAAATTCTGCTAGGCATCGATTATATTTTTCATCCTATGAGTATCCCGTATAAAAAGTATTCTCACATAAAGGACTTCTGTCTGTCCATTGGTCTTTGCAGCTTCACTATGTCCATGAACCCCAACCAGTCACTGACAAGACATTTTTGTATACAGAGGACAGTGACTGTTAGATCTAATGGAGTGTGTGTGTGTGTGTGTGAGAGTGATCCATGAGAAACCGACAGTTTGCACTTTCCTTGTTGGGGAGGGAGAATACAGAATAGTATGGTTTATTGAAATTTGGGGGTGACAGTAGATATTGGTTTACTGTTATATTTTCATAATATAGTAATACCTGGTATGTTGGTTTTTTGTAGTTTCGAGTATATATCTGGATGGCATAGATGAATATTAAGTGTATTGCTGAATGTTTCACTAATGTCAAATTGTATTTCTGAAATCCACATATGCCAGAGAAATACATTGTTAACAGCCAACAAGTAAATGTTTGCTTGCTATATGTAAAATAACTGGTTTAGATGTACAGGAATTGATAAACATTAAAAAGAAATCTTTAAAAAAATTTCAGGTTTTTATATTCAAGTTGGCATAGGCATGGGAGTTCTACTTGTCTTTGTTTTCCAAGGTTGATACAACTTTTAATTACTTTCAAATCTAACACCTTAACAGGCAGTTGCGTTTCTGTGATCTGCATGACACTGGAGTAGGTGCTGTAGGTATTACAGATTAAGGAGAAGCTGTAACCCTGACATGAAGGAGCACAAAGTTCACATGCAAGAGGATGTTCATTATCTTAGCATGACTGTAGTGCAGGGTCTGCCTCTGGTCTTTGTACGCTTAGAAATCTAATTTTATCTCTGTGCCTTTGCAAGAGATCCGTCCTTCATGGGCTCATTCAGGATATTCACTGACGGAGGGATGGAGAATAGATACACATATGCATGCAGGCACACACGCTGTGCGAACATGTGTGTATCTGCATACCCAATTAGTTGAAATACTCATATACTCATATTGGAGTGCTTAGCACATTCTTTCCTTCACAGACAAATTTAATTAGGGAGTGAAATTATAATCCAAACATTGCTCATTGTTACTTTATGAGTTTGGGATTTAAGCAGAGAATATTAGGGAGGCAGGTGGAGGTTGTGAGGGCCTCTTCTCGCTTCAGGGAAAGCCTTCCCAGTGGCCTGTATTGATACAGTGCACATTTTGGACTCTTGTCTCCTGGACTGTGTTTGGAACAGCATTGACAAAATTTACTCCTCTTACTTTTTTTCTTCTTCCTATTCCCCTTCTAATTGACAAATTCTTTTTTCTCTAAATATGTTAATATTCTCAAGCAGATATTAGTCAACTGTCTTGGGAGCTACTTGTTAAGGTGACTTTGCTTGGTTTTTATGGATCTAATGCAGATGGCAATGTCATTTCATTCATTTTAAATTTCTTGGGAGATACCTTACATGTAATGTGTTTTGTATATGAGAATGAAGGGAGGCAGTAGGATAAGACAGCAGTTTTCTGGGAGAAAAGAGATATATGTTGTTTTTAAAAAATAGTAAAAAAAAAAAAAAAAAGCTTTGAAACTAGTTAAATATGTGGCAGAGAAAGTTTTTGTTAACTACCTTGTAGAGAGATATTTAGGTATGAGATTGACCTTCTATGGATACGTGGAATAAATGGAAGTAGAGATGTGTACAGAGATTTAATCTCTGCATCTATTTTCTATGTGATAGAAAAATTTTCAGTTACTTTGGGCTTCTCTTGTACATCATGCAGTTAGGGTCAAGATTAGATTTTAAAGATTCTTAATGTGTCATACTATATGATGCTCAACATTTTTTTTTTTTTTATATTATGGATGCCAAAAGAACCCCAAAGTTAATACTATACCTTTAATTTTGTATTAGGCGATTCCAGCAGCTTCCCAGTTTGTTCCCCACCCCTTTTGTTTTTTACTTTGGACTTTTGTTCTGTTTAAAATGCTTCCATATAAATTAGATTCCAGCTAAAGAGAAACATCTGTTAAGGGAAGAGAAGGTAGAAGGAGAGGCACTGAACATCTCCCGGATGCCAGAATGATAGATTTTGGTGGACCAAGGAGTTTCTTTAGATCTAGTCTGACTTTTATCCTTAAATCCTTATTTTCAGTCTGCAGTCGGTAAGTTTCATAGTAGTCCTGGTATAGTTGTGTAATGCGGGGATGTTCTTATTTAAAACCACAGGACTTAATACATTTCAAATTTTAAATTTGAAAAGGTGTCAGAAGTAAAAATGAAGTGGGGGTGATGATGGAGAGAATAGAAGAATTACACAGGAAATATTGGACTCAGATAAAGGTAGAAAAATACATAAAAAAAACAAAGGGCCTGTTAAGATGAGTGGCATGAGACTTGTTTTCATGTGCTTCTCCAATGTCTGTGTTCACCATATTTTTTTTAAAGATTTATTCATTTTAGAGAGAGAAAGAATGTAAACGGGGAGGGGCAGATGGAGAGGGAGAGATCAGACTCCTCACCTGAGCAGGGAGCCTGACTGAGGGCTCATCCTACAAACCTGAGATCGTGACGTCAGCCAAAAAGTGAGAGTCAGACACTTAACCCACTGAGCCACCTAGGTGTTCTCACCATTCCTCCCCACCCCGTATGTTAGGGTTTCTGCCTCTTGTGTACCTCATCTGCTGGGTGAGGCCTGTTGGAACTGTCTCCCAGTTGCCACCTATTTACTACTTTTGTTGCCATTACCCAGGTCCACAGTGCCATCATCTTTTACCTGAATGGCTCCAGTGTCCTCTGGCTGGTCAAGTGCTTCCACTCTTGCCTCTTGCTCACTATACTCAGACTACTCTTTTTTTTTTTTTTAAAGATTTTATTTATTTATTTGACAGAGAGAAATTACAAGTACACTGAGTGGCAGGCAGAGAGAGAGAAGGAAGCAGGCTCCCTGCTGAGCAGAGAGCCCGATGCGGGACTCGATCCCAGGATCCTGAGATCATGACCTGAGCCGAAGGCAGCGGCCTAACCCACTGAGCCACCCAGGCGCCCACTCAGACTACTCTTGACAGAGAAACTGCTTCCTGTCTCAGAACCTCCCAGTGATTTCTCATCACACCTGCAGTGCAATCCAAACTCTGTTGTGACTGAACAGCGTATGTAAGATGAGAGGGAAACCTACCTGACATTCCAACACACTTTGCTATCACTGTTCATTTTGCTTCCATCATACTGACCTAGCTTTTTACTGAACATGCCACATTTTGTACCTATACCTCAGGCCTTTGCACATTTTTTCCCGTCAGCAGGGAATGCCCTTCTTCCACATTTTTGCATGGCTTCCTTCCTCATTTCATTTAGGTCTCTCAAATGTCACTCCTTCAATGAGAACTTTCTGACAGTTTTCTTACCCCTGCTGTGTCTCCACATTGTATGTTTCTCTGACCTTTTGCCCTGCTTTGTTTGTTGATAGCATTTATCACCATTTGAAAATATATATATTTGTTTATACATAGTTTATTATTATTTCTCCCTTCCCGCTGTGATACAAAGCTCTATAAGAACAGGGACCTTTGCTTGCCTTGTTAATTTCTGAATTTCCCCTACCTGTAGCAGTTCCTGTTGTGGGAGACATTCACCAGATATTTTTTATACATTTATTCACTCAAACACATTCTTTATCAATTTTCATCAGGTCTTAGTTATTCTCTGGAGGGTTATTTATGGCATCTGCTCTTGCGGTTTTCTGAACTGCATATTGGAGTGGTAGTTTCTATGGTAGATGTAAACACACCCAATAGTTTTGCAAAAATTGTCCTATAAGATACAGGGAAACATATTAAAAATTTGATTTATCTCATTCTTTTTTGTGTGTGTTTTACAGTGTGTATGATGTCTTAATTTAGTAGATATGTAAGGGATATATTGAGAAATAAAAAAAAAATACAGACTTTGACTTGAGCCTAATCTGGACAAGCACGGTTAACTTTGTTTAAAGAAAATTGTAACTCTATAGTCAGGCTATTTCATAGATTTTGTGTTTTTGAATATTAATAGGGTGGCGATACCACTGGTGAGAATGTGTAAAGTTGTTCTCATTATTCAGAAAATCACTCAGGTCTAATGTTGAGAGTGAGACATTATATATGAATTTCAACATACATGTGTGTATGAATATATATTCCCTAATATTCCAACCTCTGATGGAGTTTATAACTCTCTTAAGTTAAAGTTGTACTTGTGTTAGGGCCCTTTGTACCTATACTAACTACTATGTGGAGGTATATGAGCTGTTTTTTCCCCCCTCATCTTGGGTAATTTAGGCTTTTTAATGAACCTGTACCTGGATACTTTGGTTTCCTGTGATTTCAGTTATTTTAAACATCTTGATTGAGATACAGTTTACACATCATACAATTTACTCCTGTGACTAAGCTTTACACTTCCATTTTGTAATTATATACAATTTTGAAGTCACTGGGAAATAAATGATACACTCAGACTTTTGAAGGAAGTCTAGTTAGGTGTTCATTTTAATACCTTCTTAAATGAAGTTTTATAACATTTGAAGCACTTGCTAATAAAATATTTGAAAGGATTCATAAACTTGAGTAAAGTACTGAAGTAATTAATATACTAAGGAAATGTGAAAACCATAAATAAATGGATACAAGTAAATATTATTCTTTATCAAATGGTCACCTTAGTATATCCTATTTTGATGGTGCCTTAGTTTAGATTTTTTTAGAGCTATCTATTTGACATTGGCTTTGGACAGCCTGTGTCTTAATTCTTCTAAATATCTTTAGTGCTGGCAAATTTTTTGTGAAGTAAGTTTTGATTTTCTGAATCATCCAAACAAAAGTTAAGCCGGATGAACATAGTGGGTGGATAAATCCAGGTGATTCCATTTTGGGTAAGAAAAAAAAGCACAATTGATTTTTCTTATGTAGCTTATAAATTGGCTCTGGAAGTAGTTACAAATGAAAAATTCCAGAACTGTTTTGAACAGTAGTAGTGTTATTGGAAAAGTGCAGTGTCCTGAGGTGACAATAGAAACATTGATTTTTTTTTTCCCCCCTACCAGTAGTGGACCTTCTTTAAATCCATAGAAACTCATTTGGCTATAAGAATTGATGTGAGACTTTATGCATATATAGAGTAATGCATACATACATACATGCTTATAAACATCTTTCCACTGGCAAAATTTTGTTAATATTTTGTACTCTGTAAAGTAATTCTGCTCTGTATGGCAGATACCTAATAAATTCTGTTTCAGAGTTAATCCTGTGGAATTTCAGTAAAATGATTTTAAGCTCCGGCCTGAGAAGACCTCCAAAAGCAAGGGATACCAAGAAAATTTTGACTAAGATATGAGACTACATGAATGTTTCATGATATTAAATTTATATAGAGTTCTTTGGCTACAAATTAGAGTGATTATCACACAGCTTGAATACTTAGTGCAGCAAATCTGTGTGTTTCAGGTATAAGTAAATGCTAGGGACATTAGAAAGCTAAGGAAGTGCAGATTTGTGCACATAAACTTTTTAGGGCAGTCTTATCGATATCTGTATGACACGAGTCAAGGGGAAAGTAGCTGCTCAAAGGGAATAGGATTTTCTTTCATTTTTGAAGATTTGGTTTTGAATTCCTGTAAGTTGTGGTTTAAGGTGATACCAGCATCTTTATGATGACTCCTGGTTATCAATTAAGAAAAGTATTTGTTAATGCCTTGGAAATATCTGTGCTGAATTCTTTTTCAGTTCCTTTTCTACCCTCCTCATCAGAAAATGCTAATTTTGCATGGAATCTGTAGATCTCAGCAAAATCTTTTCATTAAAAATAATACAAGCAATTTTTGGAAAATTCAGTCTATCTTGTGTAGTTGTACCCTATCTAGGAAGTTAGGGTAAATAACTTCCTAAACTTCCTAAATATTTTCCCAGGAATAATAGTTCAAGAAATAAAAAGGAATGGAATAAATTCAACTCCAAAATATTAATTCTAGATATTTTTCTTCATTCCTTCAGGGTTCTCTGAGACTATGGAACTTTCTGATTTGAAGGAAATTTAACACTGATTTTTGTGTTGGAAATAAACGTTAGGGTCAACTTTTCCTGTGTTAACTGTAATCTGCTGGGTGTTTCCTTTTAAACAAATCCAAAAGTCTTGTCCATAACTAGTACGTTAGGCTTCTTACAGAGTGCTGTGAGGGTAGAGAGGTCCTGTAGGAGCCCCTGTTATATGTAGAAGGCTATGCATTCAAAGCCTACGAGTGTCATTTACACTGTCTTTGGAGGGACCAGTGTGCTGTCTTCATGGACCATTTGGCCCATGAGATGGGATTTGTCATAATTGATTGTCTTGTATTATAAACCCTGTGGGAGTATAAGGTCTAGCTGCTTTACCTTGGATGGTTTCTGAATGTTTTTATCTTGTTCCAGGGTGGATTATTACACTTGAGAATGCACTTAATTACAAGCTTTATGTTTTCCAGCACCCTAAACAGTACCTCCTCTTCACTCTACCTGACATCATTGATGGTATTTCATGTGCAGTTTGAGGACAGTGTATGACTTGGAAGATGGATGCTCTTCAACTTGAAGTCTACCTCCATTTTTCAGTTTCTACTCTTCACCTTGATGTTTTAGACCTTTCTATTTAAAACCTGTGTTTTGCGGTTAATTTTCTCAGGAAAAGAAGTTTATACATGATAACATACTAAAGAAAAAAGGCACCACTTAGCTGATATTGGGTATTTCTCAGAATACTGTAAGAAATTGAATTTTGTTGTGTTTTTACAAGTTATTGCATTATAGGTTTTATTTTTTTTAAAACGATATATTTATTTGAGAGAGAGAGAAAGCATGCATGCAAGCATGGGGAAGGGCAGAGGGAGAATCTCAAGCAGACTCCCCACTGAGCGCAGAGCACTTCTGAGCCAAAATCAAGAGTCAGATGCTTAATCCAGTGAGCCACCCAGGCGCCACAGGTTTTATTTTAATAAAGTCCTTAAATCCATGCCTACACTGAGATCTTTCCTTAGAAAATGATACTTTAGAATATTTCTTGTTACAGTCCTTTCTGATTAAACATGGTAGGATCTTAAGGAATTTCAATTTTTTATGTATATATATAATCTTTCCAGTTTCCTGAATTTGCCCCTCATCTGAGCTTAATCACACTTTATTGTAATTAACTGTTGATATGTCTACCACACATTTTACGCTGTAGGTTATCAGGTATATTATTTTGATCTTTTCATTTTTCTGTGTTTATCAAGGAATAAATAATCCTAAGTAGATGTTGGATTTACTCAGTTGTTTCATGTTTTAGTTTTTTCCAGTGTGATTGAGGAATAATTGATATACATCACTGTGTAAGTTTAAGGTGTACAGTCTGATGGTTTGATTTACATATATTGTGGTTTGGTTACCACAGTAGGGTTAGTTAACATTCAGCATCTCATATAGATAAAATAAAAAGAAAAAAATTTCTCCTGTGATGAGAACTCCCCTGTGAGGAAAACCCTCATAACAGTGTTTTAATTTTTAAAGCTTTGTTTAGAGATTATGGTTTTGGGGTATCTTCTTGGTGGTATATCTCAGACAAACTTTTGATTGTCAAATTACATTGCCTTGTATATTGTTTTTAGAATTTAGTTTTATCCCTGATTGAGATACCCATGACTAGAATGATCAAATTTTTTAAATGTTGGTCAACATGCAGCCTTTTCTTTTGGAAGGTGATTCTTTTTTACCAATGAACTTTTAAAAGTCATCTTCCTTAATTTATAATGTAGGCACAATGAAAGCCTCAGGAACATTTTTTTTTTCCCCTTGAAAAATCTTTAAAGAGATGTTTAAACAAATCAAAATATGCTATAACTTAAAAGAAATAATTTGATGTGGCAAGTTTTAAATTAAAAAATAAAACCACACACACACACACACACACACACACACACACAGCATAACCTTCCTTTGAGTCTTTGGTTTAAGTCCTCTGTCATATAATGCCAAAAACTTTGTTCTGAGCTGCGTGTGTGTTGAAACATGTATGCCTGTCCTAGTGTCATAACTAATTATATCTCTTGTATGCTTACTTCTAGTAATTGGAAAGTAGACCTACCGCAGCATACAGTTTAACATTTAGTTTTATCTTCAAGACCTGCTATAGAAATCGAGTTTTCAACCATGTAGCAGCTTGACATTGTAAACAGATATTACCATTTAAAAATATAGCCTCCACTTTGTATTTTGCAGAAATAGTGTACCTTGGGAGGAAAGATTTCAGGAGTTCTTCAAGGCTCATAAGTGCACTTGCACATTAATACTGACCGTTTCGACTGAGATACTTCATCTATGAATTGGAAATTGATGGTCTAGTGTTGTGGTAGCACAATTTTATAGGATTTCTTTTACCCAAAGTTTGTCAGAAGGTTGTAGCTTGTGCCAGAGCTTCTGGGTGCTGTGGTCATTTAATCTTCATAGATTGTTTTAAAATAACATGGGGGCAGATTCTATGAAAATGCATCTAGTAGAATTTTAAGAGAGTAATTTAACAGTCCTGTCTCAGACATGCTTGTGACTAGTGCAGCAAACAGTTCTTCTGTGCACCAGCATGTATGAAAGTATGTGGTCCTTGTCCATGCCTGCTGAAAGAGGACTTCACCAGTCTTCAGTCTCTGAGCTGCAGCCTTGTCGCAATTAAAGTCTTAGGACTCGGAGCAGTTAATGCTGGTGATAGATTGTGGTATTTAGCATTGTGTTTTGTTCCACGGTGATCTAGTTCTGCGGACTTAGAGGGATTCTAGTCAGAACTTGGGAAAGAATATACCAAAGGATTTTTGGCAGATATTTTTTAAAGCGAGAAATACAATGACTTTTCTTACTAATAAGTTTTTCTGGCTTTGCTTAAAGAAATAGTAAAAGGATTGTGCACTTCTGTTATTGGATAATTCTTTAAAATTTAACACTGAAAATGCTAGATTTTTTTTTTCTTGTAGTGAGTGAAAATATTCCTTGCTTTAATGTTTCTTTCCTTTCCTTCTTTCATTATACTTAAAAGTAAAACTCAGTATTCTTTCAGACTTACTTTAACTATTTTTATAGTAAATTAGTTTTTATAAACTAGGTTTTTTCTTTTATATGGTAACTTAGGTGTGCAAAGGCATTTACTTGAATGTTTTGTGTTCTGAAATGTGAGGCTTTGATTCTTGGTATAATATCTCTGTTTTGAAAACTGAATTCCCAGGGTTTTTTCCCTAATCAGTGTATCATGACCTGTCACATTAAAAAATTAGATGGCCTAAGCCATTTACCTTTGGGAGACTGGCTGTAAAAGCCATGTGTTTAATAATGAAAGTATATTTCCATTAAAAAAAAAAAAAGATAGATTTATTTATTTATTTATTTATTTGACAGAGAGACAGAGAGCACAAGTATACAGAGCAGCAGGCAGAGGGAGAGGGAGAAGCAGGTTCTCCACTGAGCAGGGAGCCCGATGTAGGGTTCCATCCCAGGATGCTGGGATCATGACCTGAGCTGAAGGCAGCCGCTTAACTGACTGAGCCACCCAGGGGCTCCAATGTCTTTCCATTTTTAAAATGTTCATTCCTCTTATAGTTTTTCTGGTGTCAGTCAAATTAATGCTGGTATATTTGGCTTTAAGATTAACTGATGACAGAAATCTGAATCTGTAGATGGTAGGCCACATAAGAGAAAGGGTAATTTAAAAAGGTCCCGGCAGTAGGAGAGAAGGTTGGCCCACAATTGGACTGATAGGAACACCTTCCCACTCATCTGTTGCTTGTGAAGTAATAAAGAGTGGAAGATGTTAAGGCTTGTCTGGGTTCTGAACCTGGGGTTTCTGCCACCTCCACAGGGTGTTTGGAAATCTTGGGAGTCATTTTTGTTCTTCACAAGTGAGATTGGGATGCCTCCTGCTATTTAGTGGGCCAAGGATACCTCAGTTCTGATTGCAGAATAATTTACACACAGTGATGAATTGCTCCGCCCCAAATGTTAATAATGCCTCTTCTGGGAATCATTCGATAGTTATTGAGAGAAAAACTGAAAAAAATGGTAAAAATGACTTTTCTTCCCCAAATTCCCACTTACATTTTTAAAAAATTTTTTAAAGGAACGAAACCTTTCATTGAAGTACACTTGGCATTCAATATTACATTAGTTTCAAGTACATAGCATAGTGATTCGATATTTATATACATAATGAAATAATCACCACAATAAGTCCATTTACCATCTGTCACCATAGAAAATTAATACACTATTATTGTCTATATTCCCCATGCTATATATTATTTTCCCATGAGTGACTTACTTTACAACTGAAAGTTTGTATCTCTAGGTCCCCTTCACCCATATTGCCTACTCCCCAACCCCTCTCTCTCCTGGCAGCCATCAGTCTTTTCTCTCTTTGAGTTTTTTTTTTTTTTTTCCATTTGTTTTTTTAGATTCCACATGTGAATAAAATCATATGGTATTTGTCTTTCTCTGACTTATTTCATTTAAGCGTAATACCCTCAGGGCAAGATTGAATTCTTTTTTTATGACTAACTAATATTTCATTGTGTATATATACTACATCTTTCCACTTTTTTTTTCAATCTTTCCACATTTTAAAAAATCTGTTGATAGATACCTAGGCTGCACCTTTATCTTAGCTATTGTAAATAATGCTGCAGTAAATATAAAGGTACATATATCTTTTCAAGTTAGTGTTTTGTTTTTCATCAGATACATACCTGGAAGTGGAATTGCTGGATTCTATGGTAGTCCTATTTGTAATTCTTTGGGGATCATCTGTACAGTTTTCTGTTGTGGCTGTACCAGTTTGCATTTCTACTGGCAGTGAATGGGGGTTCCCTTTTCTCCACACCTTCACCAGCATTCTGTATTTCTTATTTTTGTTTCATTATAGCCATTCTGACAGGTATGAAATGATATCTCATCATGGTTTTGGTTTGCATTTTCCTGGTGAGTAGTGACGTTGAACATCTTTTTGTGTGTCCGTTGGCTGTCTGTGTCTTACTGGGGAAAATGTTTCAGATTTCTTCCCATTTTTTAACCAGATTATTTGCTTTTTGGATATTGAGTTGGAAGAGTTCTGTATATATTTTGCATATTAGCCCCTTGTCAGATATATGGTTTGTAAATATATCCGTCTGTTCAGTGGATTACCTTTTCATTTTGTTGATAGTTTCCTTCACTGTGCAGAAGCTTTTTAGTTTGATGAAATCCCATTTGTTTACTTTTACCTTTGTTGCCCTTGTTTGTGGAGTCTGGTTCAAAAAAATATAGCTGAGACATATGTCAAGGAAGTTACAGACTGTGGTTTTTTTGTTTTCTGTTTTTAGATTTTATTTATTTGCCAGAGAGAGAGAGAGAGCGAGAACCAGAGAGCATAAGCAGGGAGAGTGGCAGAGGCAGAGGGAGAAGGAGAAGAGGCTCCTCAGCAGGGAGCCTGATGTGGGGCTCTATCCCAGGACCCTGGGGTCATGTGAGCCAAAGGCAGATACTTAACTCATTGAGCAACCCAGGCGCCCCTAACCTATGTTTTCTTCTAGGAGTTTTACAGTTTTAGGTCTTATATTTAAGTCTAAAATCCATTTTGAGTTTATTTTTTGCATATGGTGTAGGGTCGGGATACAGTTTCATTCTTTTGTATGTAGCTGTCCAGTTTTCCCAGCACCACTTATTAAAGAAACTGCCTTTTCTCCATTGTATATTCTTTCCTTCTTTGTTGTAGATTAATTGATCTTATATGTGTGGGTTTATTTCTGGACTCTTTGTTCTGTTCTTTTGATTTGTGTGTCTGTTTTTGTGCCAATACTATACTGTTTGGATTACTATAGCTTTGTAGTATAGTTTGAAGTCAGAGAGCATGATACATCTAGCTTAGTTCTTTCTCAAGATTGCTTTGGCTATTTGCAATCCTTCATGGTTTCTTAAGAATTAGGATTTGTTCAAGTTTGCTGTTTTCACAGGGATTGCATTGACTCTGTGGATTGGGTAGTATGGACATTTTAACAGTATTCTTTTATTCCATCATCATGGTATATCCCTCCATTTATTTGTGTCTTCAGTTTCTTTGGTCAGAGACTTACAGTTTTCCAAGTATAGGTCTTTTACCTCCTTGGTTAGATTTATTTCTAGGTATTTTATTCTCTCTAATGTTGTAGTTAGTGGGATTTTCTTTTTTTCTTTTCCTTCCTTCTCTTCTTGAATGAGATTTTCTTAATTTTTCTTTCTGGGGCACCTGGGTGGCTCAGTTAAGCATCTACTTTCGGCTCAGGTCATGAACCCAGAGACCTGGGACAGAGCCCTACATTGGGTTCCCTGCTCATTGGGGAGCCTGCTTCTCACTCTCCTGCTCCCCCTGTTTGTGCTCTCTCTCTGTCAAAAAAATAAAATCTTAAAAATTTTTTTTTTTCTGATAGCTTGTTATTAGTCTATGGAAATACAACAGGTTTCTTGATATTAATTTTACTTGGACTTTTACTGAATTTATTTATTAGGTCTCACAGTTTTTTGGCAGAGCTCTTAGGGTGTTCTATATATAGTATCATGTCATCTGTAAATAGTGACAGTTTTATTTCTTCTTTTCCAAGTTGGATGCCTTTTATTTCTTTTTCTTGCCTAATTTCTATAGCTAGGACTGCCAGTACTGAGGTGAATAAGAGTGGTGACTTAGGTACCCTTGTTTTTTTTCTCATCTTCGAGGAAAAGTTTTCAGCTTTTCACTCTTAAAGTTTGATTTTAGCTGTGGATTTGTCATGCGTGACTTTATTATGTTGAGGTGTGTTTCTCTATACCTATGTTGTTGAGAGTTTTTAACTGTAAATGAGTGTTGATTTTTCTCAAATGTTTGAGGTGTGGTTTTTACCCAATCCACAGATTCATGTTTTGAGAAGATCATATTATTTTTGTCCTTTGTTGTATTAATGTGGTATATCACATTGATTTTATTTGTGGATGTTGAACCGTCTTATATCTCTGAAGTAAATCCCACTTGATCATGGTATATGATCCTTTTAATGTATTGTTGAATTTGGTTTGCTAATATCTTGTGGATTTTTCCATTTATGTGCGGCATAGATATCGACAGTGTAATTTTATTTATGCTGTCCTTGTCTGGTTTTGGTATCCGTGTAATGCTGGCCTCATAAAATGAGTTTGGCAGTGTTGCCGTCTCTTCAACTTTTTGAAATAGTTAGAAGATGTTAGATATTACATCTTCTTTGAATGTTTGGTAGAATTCACAAGTGAAGCTGTGTGGTCCTGGACTTTTGTCTGTTGGGAGGTTTTCCATTACTGGTTCATTCCCATTACTCGTAAGCTCTCTATTCAGATTTTTATTTCTTAATGATTCAATAAATTTTGTGTTTCTAGGAATTTATCTATTTCTTCTAGGTTGTCCAATTTTTTGGCATATAATTGTTTATAGTAGTCTCTAATGATCCATTGTATTTCTATGGTATCTCACTTGTAACGTGTCTTTCATTTTTTGATTTTACCTATTTTAACCCTCTCTCTTTTTTTTAGATGAATCTGGTTAAAAGTCTGTCAATTTTGTTTATCTTTTCAAAGCACCAGCTCTTAGTTCAATTGATATTTTTTATTGTGCTTTGGTTTTTGTTTCTGTTTTTGGTCTCTATTTCATGTATTTTCTTTGTGATCTTTATTATTTCCTTCCTTTTACCAATTTAGAACTGTCTGTTCTTCTTTTTCTAGTTCCTTTGGTTGTAAAGTTAGGTTTTTTTATTTGAGATTTTTCTTATTTCCCGAGGTAGGCCTGTATTGTTATGAACTTTCCTCTTAGAACTGCCTTTGTTGTGTGCCATAGATTTTAGAATGTTGTGTTCTCTTTTTGTCTTAATGTGTTTTTTTATTTACTCTATGATTTCTTTGTTGACCCTTTAGTTGTTTAGTAGCATGTTGTTTGGCCTCCATGTGTCCTCCCCCCAACTTTCTTGTAATTGATTTCTAGTTTTATACCATTGTGGTCAGAAAACAATGCTTGATATGATTTCAGTCTTCTTAAATTTATTGAAACTTGTTTTGTGGCTGAACATGTGATCTGTCCAAGAGAATGTTCTGTGTGCACTTGAAAAGAATATGAGTTCTTCTGTTTTTGGATAGAGTAATATGTAAATATCTATGAGTCCATTTGGTCTAATGAATTCTATAAGGTCAGTGTTTCCTTATGTTGCTTTTTGGTCTAAATGATCTTATTCATTGATATAGTATGGTATCAAAGTCTTGCATTATTGTATTGCTGTCAGTTTCTTCCTTTATGTCTATAAATATTTGTTTTATATAGTCAGATGCTCCTGTGTTGGGTGCATAATATTTATCAGTGTTACATCCTTTTGTTTGATTGAACTCCTTATCATTGGTAATGCCTTTCTTTGTCTTTTGTTAATAGTCTTTGTTTTAAAATCTTTTTTGTCTAATATAAGAATTACTACTCCCTATTTCTTTTGTTTCCGTTTGCATGAAATATCTTTTTTGGTCCCTTCACTTTCAGTTTGTATGTGTATTTAGATCTGAAGTGCGTCTCTTTTAGGCAGCATATGGATGGGTCCTGTTTTTGTTCTTTCTGTATTTTAAGCACTTAGCCACACTATGTCTTTTGATTGGAGAATTTAAGACATTCATATTTAAAGTAGTTGTTGATAAGTATATACTTATTGGCATTTTGTTCACTGTTTTCTGACATAATACTTCTCTGTTCCTTTTTTCTTCTGATGACTTTAGTGTTATATTAGTTTTCTTTATTTTTTTGTGTATCTATTACAGATTTTTGGTTTATGGTTACTGTGAGGTTCACATATAAAAAGTATTTATAGAGCAGTTATTTTAAGTTAATAGGCAGTTACATTTGACCGCATTCTATTTATTTGACAGAGAGATAGAGAGCACAAGTAAGCAGAGCAGCAGGTAGAGAGAGAGAGAGAGAGAGAGAGAGAAGCAGGCTCTCTGCTAAGCAGGGAGCCCGATGCAGGGTTTGATCCCAGCACCTTGGAATCATGGTGCCTAAGCCAAAGGCAGCCGCTTAACCAACTAAGCCACCCAGGCACCCCAATTTGACTGCATACTAAAAGCACTACAGTTTTAACCACTGTCACCTTTTATGTTTTTGTCATATTTTATATCTTTTTAAAAAAATTTAATTTATTTCTTTTCAACATAACAGAATTCATTGTTTATGCACCACACCCAGTGCTCCATGCAATACATGCCCTTCATAATACCCACAACCTGGCTTCCCCAACCTCCCACCCCCCGCCCCTTCAAAACACTCAGATTATTTTTCAGAGCCCATAGTCTTTCATGGTTCATCTCCCCTTCCAATTTCCCTGAACTTCCTTCTTCTCTCCATCTCCCTATGTCCTCCATGTTATTTGTTATGCTCCACAAGTAAGTGAACCATATGATAATTGACTCTCTCTGCTTGACTTATTTCTCTCAGCGTAATCTCTTCCAGTCCTGTCCATGTTGATAGAAAGGTTGGGTATTCATCCTTTCTCCATGGTGTATATGGACCATATCTCCCTTATCTATTCTATTTTATATCTTTTTACTTTGTGTATCCCTTGCTTTACTATTGTAGCTATAGTTGATTTTACTCCTTTTGTCTTTTATCCTTCATGCTAGCTTTATGAGTGGTTGATCTGCTAATATATATATATATATATATATATATATATATAGCCTTTGCCTGTTTTTGTTTGTTTAAAGTATATACTTTATTACAGCTAAACAAGTAGAACCTCAAATTCCACTTCTTAATGTTCTTGAGTAAATGTGATTTATAAGGGTATACGGATACATCATATACTTGGTACACTAATATTTAGTCATGGGCCCCCAAGTCAAACCCAGATATATCCATTTACTGCAAATGCCCATGATATTGTATATCAGTGTTTGGCAAATTAGCACATTATAGGTTGAAACTCACTTCTCTAATTTTTTTGTAATTAAAAAATTTTTTTTGTGAGAAATTTCTAAAATATCAAAGGATTTTGTTTATTTTTTAAAGATTTATTTATTTATTTTAGAGCACAAAAGAGAGCTAGAGTGTGAGGGGTAGAGGGGCAGAGGAAGAAAGAGAATCTCAGGCAGACTCTCTGTTGAGCATGGAGCCTGACATGGGGCTCCATCCCACAACCTAGAGCTGAGCCAAAATCGAGTCTGATACTTTAACTAACTGAGCCACCCAGGTGCCCCAGGACTTTAAAAACAAACAACAAAAACAACAATAACAAAAACACACCAGAAAACCCTTCAGCATAAATAAAAACAAATTAATAAAAACAGTTTTACCTACTCACTGCTTTCTTTTTTTTTTGTTTTTTTAAAGATTTTATTTATTTATTTGACAGAGAGAGATCACAAGCAGGCAGAGAGGCAGGCAGAGAGAGAAGGAAGCAGGCTCCCTGCTGAGCAGAGAGCCCGATGCGGGGCTCGATCCCAGAACCCTGGGGTCATGACCCGAGCCAAAGGCAGCGGCTTAACCCACTGAGCCACCCAGGCGCCCCTAATCACTGCTTTCTTTAAAAAAAAAAAAAAAATTATATATTTGAAAGAGATCACAAATAGGCAGAGAGGTGGGGAATCAGGCTCCCTGCTGAGCAGAGAGCCTGATGTGGGGCTCAGTCCTACAACCCTGAGATCATGACCTGGGATGAAGGCAGAGGCTTAACCACTGAACCACCCAGGTACCCCTACTCACTGCTTTCTAATCAGTTCGGAGGTTTCAGTTGAAAAAAATTCTAACATAAAGCCCTGTTTTTGAAAAAATAGTCAATTGGTAATCCCTGTTTGTTTGATAGCGTAGTATCCAAGCTTACTCTTCTACTTCTATACACATTCATCATCACATGTCAACCTTTAAGAAGTTCAGGCATAGGGGCACCTGGATGGCTCAGTAGGTTAAGGCCTCAGCTCAGGTCATGATCCCAGGGTCCTGGGATCCAGCTCCACATCGGGGTCCCTGCTTGTAGGGGAGCATCCTTCTCCCTTTCCTTCTGCTTGCTTCTTCCCCTGCCCATGCTTTCTCTTTCTCTGTCAAATAAATAAATAAAATCTTAAAAAAAAAAAGTTCAGGGGCACCTGGGTGGCTCAGTGGGTTAAAGCCTCTGCCTTCAGCTCAGGTCATGATCCCAGGGTCCTGGGATCGAGCCCTGCATTGGGCTCTCTGCTCAGCGGAGAGCCTACTTCCTCCTCCTCTCTCTCTCTGCCTCCTTGTGATTGCTGTCAAATAAGTAAAATAAAAATCTTAAAAAAAAAGTTTAGACATATTTAACAAAACCTATTTAGTTGGTAGTAGTTTTTATTTATAAAAAATCACCTTAAGTGTAATAAAGCAACTTTTTTTTGGTGTTGTAACAGAATATTGGTTTTGGAGTTGAAAAGGCCTGTATTTGAATACTGGTAACTCTATTAACTAAAGCAGAATCTTGTGTGAAATCCTTTATTTATTATCCTATTTATTTATACTTGTGGTGAAACACACATAAAAATTACCCTCTTGACCATTTTAAGTGTTGATGTCAGTAGTGTTAACTATGTTCACATTATTGGGCATTAAAAAAACTTTTTTCTTAAAGATTTTATTTATTTATTTGATAGACAGAGATTACAAGTAGTCAGAGAGGCAGGCAGAGAGAGAGGAGGAAGCAGGCTCCCTGCCAAGCAGAGAGCCCGATGCGGGGCTTGATCCCAGGACCCTGAGACCATGACCTGAGCTGAAGGCAGAGGCTTTAACCCACTGAGCCACCCAGGTGCCCTAAAAAAAGTTTTTAAAAAATTTATTTATTTTAGAGAGCAGGAGGAGGGGCAGAAGGAGAGGGGAGAGAGAGAATCTTCAGCAGGTTCCCCACTGAGCATGGAGCCCCATGTGGGGCTGGTTTCACTACCCTGAGATCGTGACGTGGGCTGAAATCAAGAGCTGTATGCTTAACCAATTGAGCCATCCAGGCACACGCCCGCCCCCCAAATTTTGTTTTTTGTAATAATTTCTGACTTACAGAAAAGTTGGAAAATAGTAATGGATTCCCATATACCTAGATTCTCAAATGTTAACATTTACCATGACCATGTAACTTATTTTAATTAAGATATACTTCCATACCATTAAATTAACTATTTTAAAGTGTATAATCAGTGGTTTTTAGTTACATTCACAAGGTTGTGCAACCATCACCACTGTTTAATTTTAGAACATTTTCATCACTCCAAAAGAAATTCTACACCTGATAGTGTTAAGTCCCTGTTCACCCCCCTGTCTAGTCCCCTTGGCATCTTTATAACTTTTGAACCACTGTTCTTTTATGACATAAGCATAATGGTACTGATACTGAAGTAATTTGAGACAACGTGTGAAAATAGAAAATACCTAGCATGTTGTCTCTCTAATGCAAGTGCTGAATGCCCATTTAGTTTGTTTTCCCTTATCACAGGAACAGAAAATATCATATTATATCTACATGAATTATTTTGGAAACTGTGATGCCAGTGAGAAAAACTGTTTCTAAGTGAAAATTCTCTTACTATTTTATCAGACCAACAATTTCCAAGGTATTCAAAAACATAATGCAGGTGATGATGATAAAATAGTTAATGTAAGGTAAAAAGCAAAGGCCTGTGAAACTCCAAAAAATATGTGTGTAAAATAACGTTTTACAGACATAGTCTAGGGAAATATATCTTTTGCAATAGGTGCTCATCATGCATGCTTATCTTCATTGAGTAATCTTTTACTTTGAGGTTTTATTTTTTTTGACACATTTTATGTATCCATTGTTTAAACATTTTCAAGCTTTGTATATTTAACTTTATAACAAGGCATAGTAAATACCCCAATATGGTAGAGCCAGTCAAGGATCATATGGGTTCCATTGTTATCTTAAATGACAGACACATACACCTCATGACCTGGATTTGATTAGCCTTTGATGATATGATCGTTTTATTGTGGACATACTGTTTAGCCAAGATGTCTGCATTTTGAGAAATAATTAGTTATGGTTCTGATTGCCTTACCACAAATGTTGCAAATGTTCTAAATATTTATAGTGTAGTAGGAAGCAGCATAGGTAGCACAGGGATAGAAAGCATGTGAGTCAGAAAGGCCTGAATTTGAATCCTAACTGTGCTATGGGAAGTTTGACAGGGATAGAATTTCTGGAAGCCTCAATTTCCTTATTTATAAACTTGGAGGAGAAATAAAAACTTTAAAATATTGGTTGTCATTCAGATTTCCTTATGTGCTGCTCACAGAAAGGACTCTGTGGTACTTTGATGCTAATTTATATGGCCTCTGTTATTTGTCTAGAAGAGTGCATATTAGGTCATCGCTAATAGTGAAGTAGAGAACTACAGTGTTCAAATGAAGAATCTGAAGAGCAACAAAAGTATTAATTACCTTAGTTATGGTCATAGTGGTGGGACCGGTGGGATTATTTCAACCCAAAAAGCCATTTAAAAAAATATGATACTATTTAAAGTTAGAAATTGTCCAATTTGAGAATATACACTTATGTGGTAACCGTTCTGTGAAGAACATTCTTAGTCTCATTTTATAATAGAATTGCTGAATTAAATGTGATTGAAATGCTCTTTTGGTATCAGATTCATGAACACGATTATATATGGTTTTTGTGGCTGGCAGTGAGCATAGAAGTACCAGTTTTTCCCATTCAGCCTGGCAATTCTTTTTTACTTTAGTATGTCCTACTGTTTAAGTTCCTTGAGCGTTAGCTTAGTTTTGTTAAACTGCATAGTAATTGGCACAAATCTGCTTGTTTGGACACTGCAGTATTTTGCCATAATAACATAAACATCATA
Source organism: Mustela lutreola (assembly GCF_030435805.1). Classification (NCBI taxonomy): domain Eukaryota; kingdom Metazoa; phylum Chordata; class Mammalia; order Carnivora; family Mustelidae; genus Mustela; species Mustela lutreola. The sequence goes on from NC_081301.1 coordinate 51,794,633, forward strand.
ACATCAAAACATAAAACACTTTGTGTCATAGGGTGAATACTTCTGAGCAGAAACAAAGGTCGAGCTATAGAATGAACTTTTGAATGTTAGCTAATGTTAGCATGGCTTAAAGGGGAGATGCCAGGTCAACTATGGGCATTCATTAGCTTCATGGATATGAAATGACAGCTTTTTTCCCCTTTTATGCCAGGGATGCTGAATTTTCTTTCTTTCTTTCTTTCTTTCTTTTTTTTTTTTTAAAGATTTTATTTATTTATTTGACACAGAGATCACAAGTAGGCAGAGAGGCAGGCAGAGAGAGAGGGGGAAGCAGGCTCCCTGCTGAGCAGAGAGCCCCATGCCTGGCTTGATCCCAGGACCCTGAGATCATTGCCTGAGCGGAAGGCAGAGATATAGCCCACTGAGCCACCCAGGTGCCCCAGGGATGCAGAATTTTTCTAAAAGCAAAAGGGAGAGGAGCATATGTGGCTGCCAAAATGAGATGATCAGAACACAAAGGAACCAAGGAATTAGTATCAGTTGGGTTGGGTATGATAAACATTCCAGAAAGGCATCCTGGTATAAGGTCTGTTTTTTTTCTAACCTAGATTCTGTCACCGACTAGCTGTTTGATCTTTGTAACTTCTTTGGGACTTCTTCAGAGCTCCTTATCTGAAGAGCAGACAAAGTGAATAATGGAAAACGAGTTTTAACCCTCCCGCAATAGCGATAGATTGGTAATGGCTACTTGAGAAGGATTCTGAGATTATGTCTTGGGTCGCTGAGAAGTTAGCAGTTGCTGATGACTATCACAGGGTTGGTAGGGGCGTGTGTGCTCTCAGGGATTCCTGTTTGTACGTACGTGCACCACATTTGTTGGGTGTCCTGTTTCGTGATCCTTTTCAAATTTATATCTGCAATTATATTTTTCTTAGCAGTAGGCGTGAGACGGTCTTCTTTTAATTAGCCTTTGTATTTTTTTTTTTTTTTTGCCTGAAAGCCAATGCGCTTCTACTTTTGGGAGAGAATCATAGGCCAGAGGATTAGCTGCCTGAAAGGTATAGTGATGGCATTGATCAAGGAATGAAGTGGCTGTTGCCAGAACTGAAGAGTGCACAGTGTGCTTTAAAAAGACACACCTGGAGGGTCCTGGGGTGCACCTGGCTGGCTTAGTCTGTGGAGCAAGTGACTCTTGATCTCAGGGTTGTGAGTTTGAGTCCCCCATTGGTGTAGAGATTTCTTTTAAAAAAATCTTTAAATAGACTCACCTGGTGTTCCCTTCTAACCTGAATATCGGAGTGAATCAAATCTAATCCCTTCATAAAGTAAGCCATCGAATGAACCATAGTTAAATGTTTTTTTGATATAGGGCATTTATCTATTCCGGGATAACCTTCAAAGCCGAGTAGTATTTGGGGTTATAGTTTAGTACCAAATAGAAGGATAGCATGTAAGAAAATCAGTGATAGCATGTAATTCTTGCCATATTGATATACAGCATAGTAGAAATAGCATTAAAAGGTGTAGGATCCTTAGCAACTAGTGCAAGTTATGATTGGCTCAGCAGTGTTGAAAGCAGTAGGATTGCTTTCAGTTGTATCAAGATACAAGCTACTGAGGAATTATTGCTTGATTTTAAGAATTCTTAAGTTTCTAACATCTTTTATTGTCTAAGAAAATTATCCAGAGTTATTAAAGACTTAAGATGCTATATTAGAAACTGTATAACAATGACTTTTATGCATTAGGCATATATATTTTTTAAAGATTTTATTTATTAGAGCATGAGTAGAGAGAGGGGAAGATGGAGGGGAAGCAGCAGACTCCTTGCTGAGCAGGGAAGCTAGACGCAGGGCTCCATCCCAGGACCCTGAGATCATGACCTGAGTTGAAGGCAGATGCTTACCAGGCTGAACCTCCAGATGCCCCCGAATTAGGCCTTTAAAACACAAGGAAGGACCAGTGTGTGAGCTAACTTATTAGCTTACCTCATTGACCAACAAAATTAGTAGTTTTTCTTCATGTGTATTCCTTAAAATATTAAATACAGCAAACATGCTTGTGGCACACAAAGACCATACTTTGCCTTTTTGAATTTCTTTGAATCAGTCTTAGCCATCATTAAGATTGGCCAAGGACACGAGTCATGTTGATTCATTTTTGAGTCACCAAACCTTGCATAAGCCTGGTATACAATAATTCCCTAAATGTTGAATCAGCAGCTGATTTTACCTAAGAGTAACAGTAAGCTACCAGGTGAAGATCATGTCCAATTTGAAGTCTAAATTGGGGAATCTGAAAATATACTGAATTTTTCATCCTATAATTCATAGAGATTTAGTGTGATACATTCTGTTGAGATCAGTTTTTATAGAGAAATCTACAGAACCTGGAAAGTGGGTGGTAAGAACTTGAATTTCTTTGCTTCAGTTTTTTTACCATCGAAGTCTATCTAGACTTAAAGCTCTCAGTAGAGATCTGTGCATGAAAAAAGTCTCCAAAGAAACATGGGGTGCCTGGGTGGCTCAGTGGGTTAAGCCTCTGCCTTCAGCTCAGGTTATGTTCTCAGGGTCCTGGGATTGAGCCCTGCATCATCGGGCTCTCTGCTCAGCCTCTCTGCTTCTTGTGATCTCTCTCTCTGTCAAATAAATAAATAAAATCTTAAAAATAAAAATAAATGGGAAATCGAAATTTGTGTACAAAATAGTATAGTGTTAATGTGCTTTATAACACTATAAAGTAGATGTAAACATCTGGTAGCCTACACTATCAGACTTTCATAGCTGCAAAGGACAGTAGTGGATCTTGTTAGACTTTGGCATCAGGTTGTCCTCCATTTTTGGAGTTTTTACACCACAAATCATAAAATATAGAAAGCAGAACAAAAGCTAAAGAACGGGTGCTCTGAGCTTTTTAAATGATGGGGCAGAGTGCGATGGTAGTGGAAAACTGTCTTGAGAGCCCTAAGATCAGGCTAATTGTGATGTTCTGTTTCCTCATATTTCAAGTGGCATAAGCATCCCTGTCTTGTGTGCCTCAGATCGCCATGATAATATGTTTGGAAGTATTTTAAAGACTGTAATTCTGAAGTTTTATTTATTTCATTTTATAAATTTTTAAAAATATTTTATTTATTTATTTGACAGAGATCACAAGTAGGCAGAGAGGCAAGCAGAGAGAGAGGAAGGTAAGCAGGCTCTCTCTTGAGCATAGAGCCAGACGAGGGGCTCGATTCCAGGAGCCTGGGATCATGACCTGAGCCGAAGGCAGAGGCTTTAACCCACTGAGCCACACAGGCACCCCTCATTTTATAAATATTATTTGAGGATCTCGTTTATGCCAGGTATTATTGCCTTTGGAGATGGAGATAATTCCCTAAGGACTTTACAGTCTGGTGGGATCTGGTTTTTAAAGACTATGTTTCATGGTGTTGCAGTTTTATCTTGAGATATTTACTCTGGGTCAAGAATGTGAAAAGAAAGGAAAAATTTGAAAATATTTTGTTACTTTTCTATCTCTATGCCTTACACAAATTTGACTTAGAATTTACCTATGTAGTCCCCATCGTGTAGGAGGGATTTTATAGTATGATAAATTTTCTTTTGGCAAAGCCAAAATATTCTAGCATATGTTGAACCAGGTGTATAAGTTGACTAACTTTTAGACATGTAGTTGTCATCATTAATATAAGTGGCTTGCTTTCACTTAAAATACTATGAATAGCCCAAGAATCATTTCTGAATAAACAGGGAAGTTTAATTTACATGTATATATCAGGGTTGGGTCTTCTACCAAAAACTGAAGACAATCCTCATTTTTACTTAATGGGTTTTGTTAGTTCTAGTCTTTGTAGCAGTTTCACTTTAAAAGTTGATTAGCAACATGTCCTCTTTCCATTCCTGATTGTTAGAACCTGGGAGAAGTTAGGGTTGATGGCTGTAGCGTTCAACTTAAAAAAAATACAGTAAGGGAGATATTAAATTATATTCTTGGATTGGTTTTCTAGATTTTTTTTTTTTCCTGGAAGGAATGGTTTAGCAAAAGTTTTAAGAATCAAGGTAGACTAGAGACTATGTCATGTTCATGGCCACGTTATTGTTTGGGAATCTATTTCATCTGCATATATACCTTGGTGTTCTCAAGACTATGTCACTGATGGTCCACTTTATATATGGTTTCATTTGACTACATGAATAGTAATCGTTGACTACTACTTAAAAAAAAATGACCTCTATTCCTTTGTCCAGATCAGAACTAATTGTTTTTGAAAGCAGGGCCATGAGAAGACCTTGAGTGACCACAGACCCCACCCAGAATGGAAAGGAAATTATGGAAAGGTGGGAGCCATTCCTTTGGTCCCCCCAAATCCTAGTCTGGGAACCATTAGCAGGACCATCTTGCTGTGCAGCACATTCATAGCATTAGAGGCAATTTCTAAAACTGTTAAAACCAATCCCTGTAGGGTTTTAGAGATTAAACTCACCACCCTGTGTTATAACCAGATGAAAATAATTATGTACTCCAGCTTGCTGCTAAGTGGGGTGAAATGGATTTCTAGTGCCAGGATTCTTAACTAGGTGAGATGGGTGCTGCCTTTTACTAAAGGCTCCCTGCAGTTAAAAGCTTTATCCTATTAGAGCAAGTCTCAAAACTGGTAAGACTGGGAAAAAACAATACAACTTTAGACAAGAGTTCTTTTAAGACCTCTTCTGACTTAAATCCGTGTTTCTTGGCAAGAGACTTAAATCTCACATTTAAAATATATCAGAACTCTGCCTTGCTTATACTAGTTTTTTGCTGACTAGATATTAAGTGAAAAGTTTTTATAAGCACAAAGACAGTGTGTGCTCATTCTGCCTCTATAAAATAAGGATAATAATGGGACATACTTCATGGCTTTGTGGTGGTAAGGATTGAATGTTACTAATGTAAGGAACTTAAAAACATGCTTGACACAGAAAAATCAATCAGTTGTTGACTGAAATTTTAAACAATTTTTAATGCCACAAAGAAAAAGTAGGCAATGTTTGCTATTGTTATTATATGAAGTTGCTGCTGTGAACATTTCATCTGTATGAACTGTGTTTCCATTTGTGTAGACAGACAGTGCTGATTGTTGCACACCCTTTGTACGCCATTCTCCTTTTCAACAGTGGTATAGAATTTGTGATAACCAGTGAATGAAGCCATTACCACCTGTTGAGTAGACTTTTCTTAAGTACTCATGGGTATACATGACTTTGTCCCAGTGAACATTGACTTTTATGAAAGAATATTAACAAACCATTCACAGGTGAGAATGCCTAAGATATATTACTGCATTGTAGAACTTTTCACTTAAAAAAAGAAATCAAAGCCAACAAAAGGGTATGGAGGCATCCATTCCATATTGTAGTATCTTTTTTTAATTCATTAATGTAAAAAGTCTTTGCTTAGTGCTCTCTCTCTATATATATATGGCAGATATTATACTGGGCTCTAAGGGTCATTGATAAGGGAAGAGGAGTTTTACTCCTTTACTCTTATTGGTGTTTACATATGGATAGGGAGACTACTATTTAGATAATCAGGCAAAATTGTAAAATGGTAAATGTGGTACATATTAGGAATATAAATGTTGGCTTTCAGATATATGTCCTTTGAATCTTGTAAAGAAAGTATCACTATGGGGCGCCTGGGTGGCTCAGTTGGTTAAACATCTGCCTTTGGCTCAGGTCATGATCCCAGGGTCCTGAGATCCATTTCTGCCTCCGGCACTCCTGCCCAGTGGGGAGCCTGCTTATGCCTCCCCCTGGCCCTCTCCCTCCTTGCATGTTTGTGCTCTTGCTTTCTCTCTCTCTTTCTGTGTCAAATAAATGAATAAAATGTTTGAAAAAAAAAAAAAAGTATTGTGTTCCTCTTCTCATAAAAAAAAATTATGGGGGTGGGGGTCGGGCGAGAGAGGACAGTGTAGACTTGGCCTAAGCTCAGGCAGTTGGTAAGTAGCAGTCTGACTTTAGTTTGGTTCTAAACCTTGTGTATTTTTTGTCCTTCTGCAGCTGCCACTTATTACAACCAACATGAAGAAAGAAGGAATACAGTGGCCACAGTTTATAAAAGTATTGATCTATTTTGGAGTGTTTGAAATAAATGAACATTTGCCCTAATAAGCAGACTTGGGGATCTACAAATTTATAACACTGAATTCTTTATTAATATGGTTTAACTCAAGAGTGGAAGTTAAAATACTAAATATCAGAATTATTTTGCTTTAGGGGACTTTTGAAATTGGCCTATGACAGTTAAACTTTTTTTTGAGCCTTGGAATCCCTCCCTGCTTTTCCAAATGGAATACTTCTCAGAACCCCAAGATTGAAAGAAATGGACACCAAATGTGGAGTAAGGGCAGATTTTTCTAAAGGGTCCTTTGAGCTAAGATCTGAAGGATGAAGAGAAATTAGTTGGGGTTGGAGGTTTTGTTTCTGTTTTTTGTTGTTGTTGTTTATTTTATTATTATTATTATCATTGTTATTGTTATTATTGAGGTTAAGTTGAAGGGTTTTGAGTGTTGCAAAAAGACCAGTGCCCTGAGATCAGAGGGAGTTTGGGACATTGGAAGTATGGACAGAAGACTATTATAGCTAGTGTGGAAAGGTAGAGTCACAGAGAAGAGGGGCTTATAGGCCGTGATAAGGCCCTTAGTCATTATTCTAAGTGAAAAGGGAATCTGTTGAAGGTGTTAAACAGGGTTTTAGCCCTCATCTTTTTTTGAAGGTCTAACTTTAGCACTTGTCAGTCCATTTGAAGTGATCCTCTTTCTGAGCTGGGGGACATTGTCCCAGGTGTAGTAGTGATTCCTTACGGCAAGTAGCAAATAGTGAACAGTTCTCTACAGTTAGGGGCTTATGATGGGCCTGCAAGGACAATAACATTGAAAAACAGAAAAAATTGCTCTTTTCCCTCAGTAAGCTATGGATAAGGGAACAATAAAAGAATATAGTTAACTATTACTACTCTGGATCTAATGACTCTGTATCTCTGGCTTCTCAGTCCAGCTTTTTCTCTTCCCTCTTGGCATTTAATTGCTTGGGAGCACCTGTTCCAAGAAATTGAAATAAGAGGGGAGTTCAAACTCAAAATGGATATTTATATCTTAACAATTATAGTAAAATGCTTATAGGGACAGAAAGATGAAAATGTCCAGGAGAATATTCTTTGGATTTCTTTGTTAATGTTGTCTCTCATCTTTAGGTGGAGCTTTTGAGAATTCATCATCTGGGGAATTCACATCAGTTGTCATTTGGGAGTAGAAGTGAGGTTGGTTGTGATAAGACGAGGATGGATTTGTGGGAGGATATCCCTGCAAGGAGGGTTTTTGCTCTAATTCTCTAGATACATAGCTATGATATGGGGTGAATCACTGAACTTTTTATAAGACTGATTCCTTGTCCATAATAACAGGGAATATGGATTCAGGAATTTTTTTTTTTTTTTACAAGTCTTCTTATCTTCCCTCCAACCATCAAAATGCTATGTGAAAAATATATTTAAAATTAATGTACATTGTTACATTTTGTCTTGAGGATTTCACAGACTCCTTGAAAGAATATTCTGTTGTAAACTTGGGTTAGGATTCACTGACTCGCATGCCAGAGATAGAGTCATTAGATCCAGAGTAGTAATAGTTGACTATATTCTTTTATTGTTCCCTTATCCATAGCTTACTGAGGGAAAAGAGCAATTTTTTCTGTTTTTCAATGTTATTGTCCTTTATAGTTGGGCCATGAGAGGGGTGAATGGTTTTCAAAAGTCTTACATAAGTTGATGGTATAATAAGCAGGTCAAATGTTCTAGCTATTTGTTCTTGATAAGGAATCTTTTAAGTCTCTACAGTTGGGCAGAACATACTGTGTTCTTTGTGTTCCGTTTTACAGATTGCCAGCTTTTCTCTGGAATTCTGTGCTTCTTGATGGCTTCTTTTCCCTTAATAGTCCGACACATGACTGATGGCGTCACAGATTTTCTTCTCTTATTCTGTTGGCATTTAAGGACATGTAGTAGCTTCATATTTTTCTTTTGAAGAGTTTTGTTGTTTTAAAACTAAAGAGTTCTCTTTCACATCCTTTCAAATGCTTTTCTCAAGAATCCATGTTCCCCTCAACAGAAAATCAGAAAATCTTTACATTTGGAGTTTGGTTTCATTTATTCCTATCATCTTCTTTGGTTTCTGCTCAAGAAATGGTGCTACATGAATGAAGCTTGTGATGTGGCTAGTTCAGAACTCCTATAGCCGGAAAATTGCATTGCAATGTTTTACTTGTAGCCAGCTAGAATTCTAATAGATTGGCTTGCTGGTTGCCCTCTTACGTGTTTTATTTTCTTTTGTTTTGGTTTGGTTTTTTGCTTGAGTAGTCAACTTTCCCGGCCTTCCTTAACTTGCTAGTAATTATGTGCTGGTCTGTAATGCTGTATAGAATGGCAGAAGAACTGTTGCAAAGAAGAACTTTGCAAAGTTTCCTAGATCTTGCTTGATGGGTCTGCTAATCTGGTAGTCTTGAAATAGAAAAGCATTAAAAAGAGTATGTATGAAGCTAGGAGAAGCTGGTGGTTTGAGAAACCCGTGAGCACTTGACTGGGTTCTGAAAATGAACATGAAGTGAACTTGGGACAGAATGTATGTATGAAGTTTGATTTCAGCCATGGACTTAATTGTGTGGAGTTCAGCCACCAAATCTGTTCATATGGGTATCGTATAACTTCTGGAACTTCAGTACTTCCTACATTAACTCCAGGTTTCATCCCATTCCAATCTTTTGATGCTCTTAAGAAATACACACACACACACACACACACACACACAGACACACCCCTCACTGAAAAACCATTACTCTGAATTTGAGGAAAGATCGAATGCTTTATTTGCCTTCTTATAAAAGTTAACTACAAGTTCAGTGTTAAGGAATTTTAGTTGGATAAAATACATTACATGAATGAATATAAATACATTCCAATTCTTTGAGTATACATGAACTTTCTGCCTATTGGTTGAATACTAAGGTTAAGGCAAATGAAAATGGTTATTGAAACTCATCCATCTTTTGGACATTTGGCACTTCATTTTACAAATGTGCACATTTATGATTTTGGCTCATAAAATCTTAAATATTAAGCTTTTTATTTGGAAATCTGACAGCCCATTTTGAAATTTTTTAATTTGGTGGGGGGCTATTTTAGACTGGAATAATAATAAAGTATGCTCTGCAAATAATTGCAAATACCAAAATTATTTCTTTTTTATAGGTTGCCAACAAATTTTAGAAATTGCACCTTGGCAGTGATTATTTTAGGTTGTCTAGCTTGTCAAGAAGTACAGTTTCTGTTACAAGGAAATAACGACGTTTTCGTTTAGAGGAGTATGAAACATTTTCCACAACCGTGAATCTGTTATTGGCTTCATTCAGCCCACTGCCAGTGGAATCCAATTTCTAGAAGGCAGAAACAGTGCCATTCACTCTTGTTGTTCTTGCACCTATTTTTTCAAATTTTGAGTCCTTCAGCCTTTAAGCATCCTTAGGGTCTTCTTCTGCCAGGTTAAATGTGTGAATTACAGAGTAGAGAGTGAGCTGAAGATTCGTTCCATTTTCTGCTCTCAAATAATAATTTCTCATAGTTTTCTTTTTCCCTTTGGTGATCTACTTTCAGAATCTGAGTCACTAAATGAGTTTTATCGAAGGAGGAAAATGTACTTAGATACTTAGAAATTGAAAGGGGATTCATAAATTGCCAATCTCCTTGAATGAGAGAAAGTGCCAGGTGAATGGTGCCATCCCTCAGCACAGGTGATAGAATTTATTGAGTTTAATGAATGTTAAGCATAGGCAATTTTAAAGATTTTAAATAAGCAATTTTAGATTTTAATGATGTATTTTATAGAAATAAATACCCTCCACTACAGTTTCATTCTTTGTTTAGAAAACTACTGAAACTAGGAGAAATTTAATTGAAATATAATTGTGCAATTTCTGAAAGAAATATGGAATATGTTTGAAAAACTTTTGACATCAATTCTAAATTTCTGCACAAACCTTTTAAGCCTTTTCATAGATGCAAACATTTACGATAAGACTTTAGTGAATTTTTTAGAAACGTAGTCTGGAAAACTTAAGTTCATTCTACAAATGTTGGAGTAGGAGTAGGCATTAAAATGTGGTGGATTCATGCACAAGTAGGTGGTTTGTGTACTATAGTGGATACCGTGTTTCCTATTTTCTTTAGGGAGGCAGTTTTGTTCCCCTGGGAAATAAACTTCCCATTTATTTTTCCTAAGTATTTTTAAACTTGGTTCCTTATTTTTTAAAGTAATCTCTGCTGCTGTTTATATGTAGAACTGAAGAATCTTTTACATGAAAAACTAGTTTGATTCAGCAGATACTCAACAAGTACCTACTGTGTGCTAGATGTTTGTATAATTGCTGTTTTGTTTATGAACATAAGCACTGGGCATAGAGCTAAATCCTTCCCTCTGTAAACACCCCTGAGAATAGGACCCAAGGTGAAAATGTGTTTTGGCCTATATCATGTTTTTTAGTCCTTTTTGTGTATTTCATTAGGAAAATATTTTTAAAAAATATTTTGGGTTAGGGAACCAACCCACTTGTCCAACTTGTGAAAGTCTATGGAACAACACCAACATCAAAAAAAGACAACATTTTCAGATCAGGAATGTAATCACTCAGTCACCTAATAAAAAGAGTGCTTTAGAGTATTGCATATAGGGCAAAAAGGCACAACCATTCATTTGGTAGATGGAGAGTAAGGGGCCTGGAGGCAGCCTTCCCCCGAAGACAGAATGCTTTAAAAACATGTTGCCATTAATATTTAAGACAGAAAGCATTTTGAACCCGCTCCCTCTCTTTTTCCCCTTCCTCTCAGCATTCATGTTTTACTTTGCTCCCAAATGCTCACAAGTCCGTGCCAGACGGAAATTCGCAGGGGCCGCTGCAGTCCCACAGAGGCCACTCAGGGGAGGGACGCGGGCGGAACAGTCGCATTCAGTCCTCGCGGGCGCCCCAGGCTCTGGGTCTTGCGGGGCCTCGCGCGGGCTGTGGGCTCGCCCCCTTCTCTGCCCGCCCCGCCCGCCACCCCTCGGCTCACATATGCTGCCCCTCCCCCTCTCCGAGCCTCTGGAGTCGCTTCGAGGCCATCTAGTCATACGCTGTCCATCAGATGTGTTTACTTTTTTCCTGACAGCCGACACATCTGGAGCACATATTCAGGTTATTCCAGTGCCACTAGACACATTCCACAAGATCATTTCAGCGGTTGTTATGGCGATCTTCCTCCCTCCAGTGATTTTCAAGTTGCATGACAGAAATAGCTGGAGCTAACCAGGGGGACAAAAGTCAACGGGATCAGGAAGGGCTTCTTTCACAGAATGAACTAATTAGTGACCCAGCTTTCTTCACAGGGCAATGAGCATATGGTTTAATAAAGTGAGTCTATGACACTTTTTTTTTCCTCTGTAGGCAGAGCTGTCACTGGCTGAAAACTTTCCTTTTTTTACTGGTGGGACCGTAGTCTGCTGTCTTTCAACAGAGTTTACTTCACAAGTAGAAAATGTTTGCTCCTGAGAGTTAAACTTCAGAACTTTTTCTTGGCTTCATACTACCTAACTATAGTAGGTCCTTCAACTTAAAGAGACAGTATTAATTTTATATGTGTTTCCTTGCAAGGATTTATGCTTACTCAAAACTAAGCATTTTCAGTTGGATTTTTCTAAGTGTTATGAATTGGTTCCTGGAAATTCAGAGAAATAGTATTTGTTGTGGTTTTCTTATCAAATATCATCAACATTTCTCATTGGATTAATTACAGACTTTAATCTGTGATTTTTTTGGTGGGCACACTTATAGTAGATTTTACTATTAAAAGGCTTGATTAATTTAGCAGGCTCCATTATTATCACATTTTAAGTAACATGCAGAGATCTGGTTATGATTCAGTTTTTTCCCTGAAGCTTAACTTTTTACCTTTTGTGTAGGTTTTTTTTGACAACTTTATAGCATGTATGTATTATTATAGACATGGGAAATTAGACCTGAGCTCATTTTGTATTATGAAGTAGAAATACTACTGGCAATTTATGATAGATATTTAAGGTAATTCTGTAAAACACTGCCATCTTTGATTACTATATGAACAATACAGCACACCTTAATAAGTATTTTTTGGATGAATGGATATATAATATGGATTTAGAATAAATATGTGTTGTCATTAATCATAAGAGATTTATGAATCACAGAGGCCCATTTTCTTTTTTTGTTTGTTTGTTATTTCTGTATTCTTGGTCTTAAAAAAGTACAGCCACCTATATGTTTTTCACACTTTTCCTGACATGTACTACAAAATATTTTTTTACACATGTGTGCATGTAGTACTCTCTAAATCTTCTTTCCTTATTCTCTCCTCAGAACTCACAAATTCCCCTTACTTGCACATACCCCACATTTAAGTTTAATCCCAAGGCACTAGAGTCACCATGAACAACAGAGTTTGTATTTTTCCCATTTGATTAAATTACTCATGTGTTGACTGAGTTCTCTGGATTCTGGGAATGTGACAGTGGGTGACAAGTAGGAAAATCAGAGCTGGACTCTTTTAAGCACGTTGTCCTAATTCCTTCCCTATTGGTACAGTGCCTTGTCCTACCCCCTACCCAAGTCCCAGCCAAATTCCTGTTCCATGGGTCCTGCTGAGGCTGGTCGCCAGGCTACTTTTGGAGTACCTTCTCTCAGCAGTACCAGGAGGACACTGAGAGGTCACATAATCAGATGTGAATTTAATTCTTGGAGACCTGCTTGTCGCTTTTCCTTGTGTTCTTGCTAGTTACACATTATTAACTGTGGTGCCTTTCAGGGCTTCAATTACTAGGGCGAGTATGTATCATGCAGGGACTGAGCTCAAGCTAGAATGCTGAGGGTGATTATAAAATTATGCTTCCCTTTCCAGATGTAATTTTGCAGTAATTAAACCTAATGCAATTTAAGCGTTGTAGTCAGTGTTGTGGTAGCCATCGCCAAGTCTAATTGGTAATATCACTTAAATCATAGCACTTATTACTGGTTATCTGGGAACTAGAATAAACCCAAAAAACCCACATAGATTAACCCTTGCTTTTTCTGCCCAGGTAAAGCAGATAGCTTGTTCCTTTGTCAAAATTTGTCATCTGTACTGTATGGCATTCTGATACCATTTGACACTATTTTTTTCCCTAATTTAGATATCCATTCATTGATCTTGTCATCTGTCTCTAAGTTTTGGTTTTCATAGTTTGTTGCCTAATTTTTAGAGATTTCACAGAGCTATCATCTAGTTGGGTGACTTGGTTTCTCCAGGTGGATGATCAAAATCCATGGTGAAAACATACTTGCCCATCATAAAAGACTACTTGTTTACTGTATTTCTGTCCGGTTTTCTCCCAAAGAAAAAAGTACAAGGGTATAAAACAATATATCACGATAGATCCTCAAGTTTCCTTTTTTTTTTTTTTTTTTTTTTTTTGCATTTATTTTATTATGCCTGAGAATATGGCAGCCAGCTTCAGGCAGTTGCATGGCCTGAGTCCCCCGCCTGCGTGTGATAGTGAAATAAATAGTGAGCTCAGTATGGCAGTGATAATCTCAACTTATAGGGTTTTCTCAGTTGTGAAATGTTTGTGTTAAGGATGACTTTTTTGTTGTTTTTGTTATAGTCTGACAGCTGAAGATGCTTTTAAAACCTTCCAGTCACTTAGAGCAGAGCTATATGGCATGGGTTTGGTGGTTCTAAAAGGCAGGTCCTATTCATCACAGAAACAGCAAGTCTCTGGGTTATGGGGGAAGATTGAGGGGTGGGGGAGTGAGGCAGGGAGAAGGGGGAGCTGCTGCTCTGTCCAGTTTACATTTGTCACCAGTGACTAGCTTTTAAAAAATGTATTAGCTGTGCATGGTGGTAAGTAAGATCCAGCTGCAGGGGATTACAGCTTTGAGTGGGTCGGGGAGCTTGGAATGCATTCAGTTCCATCAGGGGATTTGTGTCCCTCGTCATCAGCCTTAACATTGCTAAAGCAGTAAAGATTAAGAACAGGCCAGTGTCACCTGCCCTGAACTTTGAAAAACCCTGGAGCCATTAAACAAAAGAGGGATGGTAGTTTAGAAAGTGTCCCTTCTCTCGGTCCCAAAGTGTTTTTCAAATGATACGGATAAAATAAGGGAAACACATAGGCTCAGGTGAAAGGCTGCCTGTGATGGTGTTATTTCCACAACCGACTGTGTCCTAATCATGATTTATGATGACGAACACCCTCCACAAATAACTTTCTGTTAATGAACATTTTTTATGGGAGGTTTCCAAATCAGGATGAACAGTCCATAGTTAGGAGGGAATGATTCTGAGAGATTGAGTCTCACTTTATAGAAGAAAAAGTTTTTGCTTGGTGTGGTTTTGGTGACCCTCCCCCTCTTCCCCAGCAAGAAAGTTAAGAGAACACCACAAAGGTTTACTTTTTTCAGGGATTTTGAAATTCAGCATACATGCCAGCAAGCAGTTTAGAGGCAGGAAGTCTTTTCTAGTAGTGCAGTCATGAACTGGTAAACTAGAAGCATCTGTAAAAATTTAGAGGGAATATCAGCTTTCTCAAAGCTCCAGCCCAAGTGTAATGAGGTGCAAATGATAGCAGAGCGTAACCCTTCCCCACCCCAATTGTGGAATGAGATACTGAGTCAGAAATGAAGAGGAAGACAAGGATTTCAGAATTCTACTTCACTGAAACAAATTTCACTTTTCGGATGAAATGGCTTTTTGATGACTAAGGATAGCCATAACTTGGGTCAGTGAGTAGTAAACAAATGATTTTCTGCTCAGCATCTCTAGATACCATTTCTAAAAAGTGGTTGCTTTTGGGGTGTGGGTGCATGAAATGACACACCTACTCATTTGGCTGAGTAAATTAACAAGAGTTTTTAGTTTAAACTTTAGCTGATTTGTATCTTTGCCAGGCACCCCTCTCTTTACAGAAAGAAGAAAAGGGAGAATGAAAAAAAAATGTGATTTGTTTGAAGGAACACATCTGGGTGTGATGATCTGCTGTGTCTTAACACCAGATGGCAGGTTTAGGCTGACATCTAAACCCCCAAATGGTGTCTTAATGTGTCATTTTTTCCCCCTGTCCATGCACAGGAAGTACAACAATTATTTGCACTTAGGGCTAGTGGCCCTCCTTGTATCTGTGCATTTGGGCTCTTTCACTGCGTCTCTGCTGTTAGAGACAAGGCTGGCTTCCCTTGGCAACCCCTGAAAAAGATTCCCTCCATGGCTCATACCTTTTCAAAGGTATGTTTTGTCGAGGTAGAGGTGTGGTGCCTTAAGATGGCTGGTGCTTGTCATGACAGGCATGGCATTAGCTGGGCCGAGCAGTGACTAGAAGTGACAGCGTTGGTTTGCAGTGCCTGCGGGCCTCTCAGTCATCACTCCTGCTGGAGCCTGAAGACTTTGAAAGCACCTAGGAGCACCTTCGCTTATCGTGGAGATAACAGTTCAAGCACAAGGGGACCAGGAGGTGACTGAAGACAGGAAAGTCCTTTTTTCCCCTTTATCTTCCTGTAGTAGTTTTTACTTGAAAGAGTTTCACACACGTGGCCGTAAGAAAGAAAGAATGCAAGCAAGCTATGTCCAAAGCAACAGACAGGGTCTTTGAATTTCTGTAGGTTCTGAGTCTTAAATTTTACCATTAGACTTATAATTTTTGTGCACTGTGTCTTAAAGTGATCACTCTAAAAAACTACTCTTTTCAATTACCCACTTCAGTATTTTCCCTTATTGTTTGCTACAGTATCTTCTCAAAGATAAGCAGTCAGAGACTGATTCCAAAAGGGCTTTGTCAGAAGTTTCTTACCAATCTCAATCATTGAGTATCTTTGTAGATTTCCAGGAATTATTCTTAGATGCTCACTAGTGATTAATGCCCATATGTGTAATCTATCTGAAGAGCTATACAATGCGTTCATTAATCCATTTTACAAACTAAGATTAATTAGAATTGTCTGTAGGCATCTTATCGTAAGGTTACAATTCTAATATAATTTGATAGGAGCTATTAGGGATTTGAATGAAATTTCAAAAGCACCTCCATAGAGAGGAGAAAAGACCTGTAGGGGAAGTCAGTGAAGGTTTGTTTTGGGCAGTTTGAGGTTACTTGCTGAGCTTTCTCTTCCTTCAGAGTTCATCTGTCTGGTTAGTCAGAGATTTCTCAGATTATAATCTACCTGTTTAAAAAACAATTTCTACATGCCAAATGTTGTTGCATTTGCTGAAATCAAGTAGATTTTAAATTTCTGAGTGGACTTTAAATTTGTTTTCCTTAAGATAAAAATTTCACTTGTAAAAAAAAAAATTTCACTTGTAATTGTGATAAGCCATCATTGATCTGTTTGGTATATGATGTTTAACATACAAGCTTTTCTACTTGTTCTTTTGGAAAAAGAGTTTGTTGGTTAGGGAAATTACCGACCAGAATTTAGTAAGAAAACTATGAGTTTACTTCTTAACAAACTGTTTAATGTAATGATTCTTGTAAATAAAACAATATAACACAAACAATTAAGCTGGTTCTCTTCTGGAAATTTAGCTCAATTTCCTAATATGAAGACAATCTATTTGATAATTTGGAGGAGAGGGCTAATAAGATTTCAGTTGTTGTGTGTAGGAAGTCTTAAATCTGTGAGACAAAACCATTTCTAAGTTCTTGAAATTACTTAACCAGTTATAGTAATTTGAAAAGGAACATACCCTAAATAATACTAAGTTAAATTCATAGCTTTTTAAAAATTCAGAACTTATATAATTTTTCTTGGCTTAAAATACATATATTTAAATCTACTGAATAGTAATGATGCTGGAATGTTGGATTTGTAATATTTCATATAGTTGAATATATTAATTTCTGAAATCGAATTAGTCAGTTTCAGCTGTATATTTCCACTTATCCAACACCATGTTAATCCTTTTTTACTTACCTGTCAAACAGTATTTAAAAAAAAAATTGATGTGCATTTGTTTTATCACATCTGACATGTTTGGGTAAATGACAACAACTTTAGTATTTTTAAAATGTTCCTTGATTCAAGAAATCAGCCTTCAAATAAGCTTCAGGCAGTTTCCCAGTAAGTTCTTAATGGATTGCTCCTTTCCATATTTCTCTTTTAAAATTTTTTCTTTAAAATCTATGTCTACTTAGTTCTCTATATATTGCTATAACTAGTCCTGCGTTAAATACCATTGAGAGTTTAAAGCTTGCGTTTTTGCATCTAGACTCATTGGGGTTTAGAAGACTGGTCTATGGCAAGTTTCTTAACTTTGGTGTCTTAGTTTCTCCTCTTAAAAAGTTATACTTAGACCTATTTTATGAATTTTGTGAGGATGAAATGAGATAATATTAGAATTTAAAAGCTAGCCTGGAGCCTTACATTGTAGAGGGACGCATAGCACTTGATAATTACTATTATTATCATTTAAATGGAAAGTTGGCCTGAACTTTAAATGGACTGTGACTATTAAAGGAATGGTCAGATGCTGTATATTACTTTGTGGAAGTTGGTATTTGCAAATTATATTCTTAATTTGTCCTTTAGTTTGTATCTATGAAGTATAACTTCCCAGGGCATTTTCCTGGGTTTACTTTGGCCACCACAAATACTCTTCTAAGAACTGGAAAGAAGGTGGGAGAAAATTATAATGATTTAAGTTGAAAATACATGTCTGAGAACTTAGTACATTTTTATACTTTTTACTTTTTTAAGTTTATGTGGTGGGCTAGGCGTGAAAATAACACTTAAACTCACCACCTCTGCGTTTGTATGTTTACACATACCTGAGGAATCTCCCAGTGTAGTCTAAATATCTCAGGGCCCTGCTCCTTGGAGTAAAGGATTCATAAATCAAAGTTGGGAAATCCTACTGTTTTTAGGCCTTTAATAATAAAGACTCACATTTGGAAGAGTTATATTTGTTGTTTATTTTGGTCAAATACCCACCTCACTTCTTAGTGTACAGTTGTTTGACAAGTTACAGAAATTTTCTTGAAATATAGGGCATGTATATGTAGATACATTTTCTGTTTATTCTCTTTTTTCCATTCTTCCATGAAGGATGTAAATGGCTAGTGAGTGAAAGAGTAATAAAGTTAATAGCTTCAGTGATGTATGTTGATTTTCAATTACAAGACCATGTGTGCATCGAATACACATATAAACATACTAAAACATTATGTAGGTGACTTTAGTTTTGATTTTCTTTTATGTATCTTGGAGTTTCAAAACATGCTTTATTTAATGTACTGATAACACTCTACAATTTGTACTCTTTTTTATTAAATTACAATTCCCATTTTCGAGATAACAGAAACAGAAAAAGATAGATTAAAAGACTGGCCTGGGGTTTATTCTGTAACCTGTTGTAGAGTTGGCAATAAACCCCTTGCCTTGAAATTTGGAGGGTCTTCTTAGTCATACTCCCGTTTCCCAAAACTCCTTGCAACTTGTATGGTTTAGTCTGATTCACTATAACTCCTTGCTATTTGTAGGCTCTACAAGTGTGGAGATAACTAAAATATACTGCCAGGGTATACAAGCGTTGTATTCATGCATAGTCTATATAAAAGAGAGGTAATTCTCACTCAAGAAGCCATTAGCTTTTGGATCATTGCCTTGCATCAGAAATTAAAGGAATTTTTTCCTCTCTGCTACATAAAATGTGTTATTATTAAGGCAAACAAATATATGTAGTGACTGCCAACTCCCCTTTCCCCCCACCAAGAACAATGGGATCTACAGTGTAAAAGTGAATTTGACATTTCTGAGGCTTACAGATCCTGTTGTTGTTTATGACTCATTGTATCATCATATTTCCTACTTGAATTCTTTTTTGCTCATTGCTCTGATCTGGGGTTTGCCCATTGCTATTTGGTTTTTATATTCATCAGCTGGGTACCATCCCACTGCAGGCTTTAGTGTTTTCATCTCTTTCCCTTTATGTACTTGGCCCCATTTTGACTTTAATGGGAGTAGTTGCTTTGTCAACTTCAGAAAAGATTAGTTGTAGGTATAATTTGTGTTTGTGAGAAAAATTTCTCTAGAACCATGTTATTAGTGACCTCATTGAGCCTAATGTGCAGACATCATCAGTATGGAACAGATATGTCATGCTCTGAAAGTTAAGCTTCTCACATGGAAAGTGCCATTTCTTGGGTGGCTTTTAATGAAAGTAGAGGCATAGTTAAGAAGCAGGAGTGCGGAGCCAAATAAACTGATCATTTAAATTGGTTCTGGGATACTTGGTTGGCTCAGTCATTAGAGTGTGTGGCCACTGCTCTCAAAGGTTGTGAGTTTGAACCCCACATTGTGTTATAGAGATTATTTAAAAATGAAATCTTAAAACGAGTGAAAGAACGAATGTTGGCTCAACTGCTTCCTAGCAATATGACCTTGGGCAATGCTTTTAACTTCGCTGGCACTTATTATTGCCATTTGAGGGTTTAAAAAATACATATCTCAAGAAGTTGTGGAAATTAAATGATATTTGCAGAATTGCTGGTATGAAAACTCACTGGTTTGCAACATAAAGATACTCTTGATAGTGTATAACCTTTGAGTTTCTGTGGATATTGGGTTGGACTAACGTAACTCTCAGTGATGGTTCGATTTATAGTTGGTGACATTTCTAGACTCTTTTCTAATAGGGCATCATGGCAGAGTTTATTAAAAACTGAAAAATATTTCTAACTAGTATTTTTGTTTTTTAGGTAGAAATGGAGGTATCCTATATCATATCATGTACTGATTAAAATCTAACAAATATCTCTAATTATTTGCTTTTTTCCTTGGGGATTTGTTGTACACATGGCTTACAATTATTATTATTATTATTTTTAAAGCAGCAGGCACAGAGGGTTGAATAATCTCACTTCTTAATTCATGGCACATCTTTCTCATTGATCCATACAAGGACCCCTTTTTCATGTACTTCTTTTTGTTAGAATATTTAAATTTGGTTTTCTGCTGGCAAGAAGTGATTAAGAAACTTTGTTTTTCTCTTACCAAAGCTCTGAGGTCAAATGAATTCAGAAATATCGTCATACTAAGAGGTCAGAAATGGAAGGAATCTGCAATATCCTGTAGCCAGGTACTTCCTAACCTTTAAGAAAAAAACAAAAAACATGCCTTGTCTCTTATAATGAGTTTAAAAAATTGAAACTCCCCTCCCTTAAAGTTGTAGACCGCTCCCTAAAAAAAAGCAGATCTAGTGTGACTTCCCTGAAGATTGAGTGAGAAAATTGAGGCCCAAAGGGGTAAAGTCACAGTAATGCCATAATACTGGCCATTACTTTTGACCACTTATTATGAACCACGATCTTCTCCCCTGTGATTTAAGTATCCTCTCCAGATGTACCCAAGCTCATGCTGCTCATCACAGGCTTCTGTTTTGTTGTTCTCTTTGAATTTCCATATTGGTTCTCCTTTGCCTTCCTTCCTTTGTGATCTTAAAATGTCTTTTGTTTTATAGTTGTAGACTCTTTATCTCTGCTCTTGATTGCACACTGTATTATTTGTGCTCCTTCTTCAGCTTTCTCCCTAAACTTGCTTTTCTGTGACATTTAGGTTGTTGGAATCAAACAAATAGCACAAATAATAAATATGAATCATGCTTGCATTGAAACAGTGAGACAAAGCAAACTATTACTCACTACTGGTTTCTTTTTTTGAGGAAATTTACTTGAAATCCCTGACCTTAAAATGTAAGAGTAAATCAGATTCCAAAAAGGTAGAAATTAAAGTAGATAAATTTCAAATGCCCAAAACAGTGCCTGGTACACAAGTTAGCAATCCGTTAAATGCTTGTTGATTGACTATAAGCAGGAGCAAAAGCTGTAAATCCTGGGTCTGCTCCTGCTGGTGAGCCAGTTCTCTGATTTAAGTCACAATGAACTATACTCTAAATGGAAAGTAATGAATGAACATTTGTGAAACACGCCTGTGTGCCAGGTGTTTTCATCAGGACTGCTAAATTTATCTCTGCAGCAGCTTTTCTAAGTTTATACTCTTCATTTTTCTTATTTTTTGGGTAAAGAAATGGGAACTCAGAAAGTTTAAATGAGTGGTACAGAAGGTTTGAATTTGATTTAGGAGCTTTCTGACTCTAAGGCCTTGTATCTTCCAGACATCCCTAGCACTGTAAGATATGGCTACTGTCTTTGTTTGTTTGTTTGTTATTGTCTTTAATTGTCATCATTACCATCATCGTCATCATTGCCTTTAGATTTTTTTTCAAACTTGTCCTCAAATGGCTGCCATTTGCCTCCAAAGAGGGCTGGGCATTAATGCTTCAGGTAGCCAGAGACTCTAGGACCTCTTATTCCTTCTGTACAGATCTGTTTGGTGTGTATATAAATGGTTACCTGAGTAGATGGTTACCTGAGATCCTTTCCAACTACTTGTGTCAAAGGTCCAGTGGGGATCAGGTCTTTCGCCTGTGTGGTTTTTGTTGGAAAAGTGGCCATAATGCAGAAAGATTTCCCTAAATGGGAAGGTAGCTGCCTTCCCACCCTCTCCACTTCCCTTGTCAGTTGCTGGAGAGATCACCAGTGACACAGAGCACTTCCAAACTTTGGGGAGTCCTGGATGGTTGGCAGATGAGATCATTTGATTCCAGTGAGACTTCCCAGCTGCCCTGAATTCAGTCTTCCAGAGCACCATACTTTTATTACTAGATTGAATTGTAGGATAAGAAAAGTGCTTTGAGCATCTCTAGACCACACGTAAGACTACATACTTGAGCCTGAGAATTTGGAGTGGGGCCTCTTAAGAAAACACACAGGTAATTGTGTGTGTGTGTGTGTGTGTGTGTGTCTATTTAGCTTTGCTATTCATTGCTTTATGTAAGTGCCATTAATTTCAGTTTTTCTTTTTTTGTTAAAGATTTTATTTATCTGAAACAGGAAGAGAGAGTACAAGCTGGGGTAGCAGCAGGCAGAAGCAGATGGAGAGGGAGAAGCAGACTCCCCACTGAGCAGGGAGCCTGATGCAGGACTTGATACCAGGACCCTGAGATCATGACCTGAGCCCAAAGCAGCCGCTTAACTGAGTCACCCAGGTGCCCCATCCCATTTTTCTTAACTTAATTCAGTTGACCCTTTGAACAACATGGGGATTAGAGGTCCAGATCCCCCGCACAGTCAAAAATCCACATGTAATTCTTAATTTCCAAAAAGTTTAGTAACTGCATATTGTTAACTGGAAGCCTTACCAATACCATAATAGTTGATTAACACATATTTTGCATATTATATGTGTTATATAGTGTATTCTTATAGTAAAATAAGGTAGAAAAAATAATTTTTTTTTTAAGATTTTTAAATTTATTTTTCAGAAAGAGAGAGAGAGAGCATAAGTGGGGGAAGAGCAGGCAGAGGGAAAAGTAGACTTCCCATTGGGCAAGGAGTCCGATGTGGGACTTGATCCGAAGACACTAGGATCACCAACCTGTGCCAAAGGCAGACACTTAACAGACTGAGCCCCCCAGGTGTCCCTATAGAAATAAGAAAATGTTAATAAGAAAATTCTGCAGTGGAGAAAATACGTTTACTGTACTGTTAAAAAAAGAAAGAAAGAAAAGTCCTGAAGAAGTGGACTCACATAGTTCCGACTCCTGTTCATGGGTCAACTGTACTTACTTTTGGCTGCTTCTTTTTTTTTTTAAATTAAATTTATTTATTTTCAGCATAATAGTATTCATTATTTTTTCACCACACTCAGTGCTCCATGCAGTCTGTGCCCTCTCCAATACCCACCACTTGGTTCCCCCAACCTTCCACCCCCCGCCACTTCAAACCCCTCATATTGTTTTTCAGAGTCCATAGTCTCTCATGGACTTCCCCTTCCAATTTCCCCCAACTCCCTTCTCCTCTCTAACTTACTTTTGGCTTCTGTTTTACTTATTCTGCCCCCCTCCCTTGGCTTCTCTGCCTGCTCTCGTCACTGTTCTTCGACCACCTTCTTTATGGAAAACAGCAGAAAACCATGAAGGTTTGTCTAGAATGATATCAATTATGAATCAAGGGACGGCTGCCCACATTTGACATGTAACGGAGTAGGGCTGACATTCGTATTTGTGTTCTCTGTGGAAGGCTGTGTGCACACCTGACCTCTGCTGCACTGAGGTACATTTCCTTCATCCTGCAGGGGTGGTGTGAAGAACACCCATATTTCCCACACAAATCAGAAAAGTGGGTAATCAGAATCAACACTGGGTAGAAGGAGGTCTTAACGGAAGTGCCTAAGTATTGTTCAAACACATGGGATAAATGTGTTCTGCTTTACTTGGCCAGAACAATGTCTCAAGCTGGTGATTAGGCTCTCCTCCAGCTTTAACCTCAGGCAAAATTTATGCAGCTCTACTACTGTTTGTCAGGTAATTAAAGGGAAAAAAGGGAAATATTTGTTTAAAGCAGAAGTGTTTTTTAATTAAACATGAAAAATAATAAATAAATGCAAGGGGAAGTAGACAGTAGGGAAATTGTTTTTAACTTTTTCCTTTAAAACATTAAGACCGTCAAGCAAAAGGCCAATATTTTAGGCATAGCTGCTTGTTAAG
This sequence comes from Mustela lutreola, assembly GCF_030435805.1. Taxonomy (NCBI): domain Eukaryota; kingdom Metazoa; phylum Chordata; class Mammalia; order Carnivora; family Mustelidae; genus Mustela; species Mustela lutreola. Next base: position 51,818,276 of record NC_081301.1, read on the forward strand.
CTCTTACAGAGTATTATTCAGCTATGCTGGAAATCTGACTCAGATTCCTCTGTCTTTGGGTTGAAGAACTTGGAGGTATCAAGTTATTCTGTCTAAGTTGAAAGATAATGCCCTTTGCTATTTTCTGCTAACAACTAACTCCTTGCTTGATAGGGAAGGAGTTGTTGAATTTGAAATAAGAGCTAGCTCTAAGGCCAGTAGATAGTAATATAAATCTTGATATGAGAAGCACAGATATAGCAGAAAGTTTAGGCTGAAAGAAAAGGGGAATAAAAACTATGACTAACTATCATATGGGTTTAAACTATTCTCTTTGGCTCAACTTTAGAACCCAGGCCTTAAGGGTTCTACACCCAGAAAGCCTCTTCATATTCACCTCCTGTGTTACAGTTGGCTGTGACCATTGCAGTTGCTTGCCTAGATTATTTTAGCATCCTCACCAGCCTGTCCTATCTAATCTCTTTTGTTGCATCCTTCCTAGCATTGGTACAGTGATTTTTACCTGAGGTTCAAGTCTCCTCAAACTGTGCAGAATTTGAGGTTTTCCATGCTGTGGTCCTTGGATAATTGCAGCCCTGCATCTGATATGTCTTTTCCCTACATGTACTCTAAACTCCAGCCATTTTAGAAGTATTTAGTCTTTCCTTCAGCACCCTGTAGAACTCCTTTCACCTCCTTGCCTTGGTCTTGGAGGATTTTATCCTAGGCTTCTATTTGAGCCCTTTTTAAATACTAACCTTTTCCATGAAGGCCTTGCCTGTTCTCTTAATGGGTAAGAGTTTTCCCTCTGAGTCTCTATAGCACTTTTACCTCTTTTTTAGTCCATTTATACCCTGTAGTATACTAATTTTGTAGTGGTTTTCTAATTTTCTTACTAGGCTACATGGTCCTTGAGAGTAGGACCTGTGGATTGGTTACCCTTACCTTACCTTCCACCAGGTATTCTCTGTGAAGCCATGCTATTTCTACTCAAAATAGCTCTGTTAATAATGCATCAGTGTATAAAGCTTGTTTATTAGTACTTATTCTCTAGAGTTGTTCTGAGGAGCACATGGAAGAATTTATTTAGATATGCAGCTCTGTGGCTATCAGAGACCCAATAAATAGGCTCTTAATAAATAGCATAGAAGTTGTAGCCAGATGGCCAAGGTTTGAATTTCCCCTCTGTTACCTACCAGCATGAGATTTTGGGTCTCTGCTCTTTGTTTCAGTTCCTTGTCTATAAAATGAAAATAATGGTAGTATCTACCTTGTAGGATTGTTGTGAGGATTAAATGAATCTGTACATTTAAAGCACTTAAAACAGCACCTAGCAGATTGTAAGCCTGTACCATCCAATTTGGTAGCCATTAGCTACACGTGGCTTTTGTGTTTGATGGCTGGTCCAAGTTTAGAGCTACCATAAGTATATAAAATACATATTAGATATCAGAGACTTGGTATGAAAAATACAGTGCTGGGGTGCCTGGGTGTCTCGGTCGTTTAAGCTTCTGCCTTCGGCTCAGGTCATGATCCTAGGGTTCTGGGATCAAGTCCCGTATCAGCCTCCTTGCTCAGTGAGGAGCCCGCTTTTCCGTCTGCCTGCTGCTTCCCCTGCTTGTGTGCTCTCTCTCTCTCTCTCGAATAAATAAAATCTTTAAAAAAAGAAAAAGAAAAATACGATGCTTGGTATCTCAGTTTTTTGTATTGATTTCATGGTGAAATGGTTTTTTTTTTTTTTTTTAAGATTTTATTTATTTATTTGACAGCTAGAGATCACAAGTAGGCAGAGAGAGAAGGAAGCAGGCTCCCTGCTGAGCAGAGAGCCCAATGTGGGGCTCCATCCCAGGACCCTGGGATCATGACCTGAGCCGAAGGCAGAGACTTTAACCCACTGAGCCTCCCAGGTGCCCCTGAAATTGTATTTTTGATATATTAGGTCAAATATGTTAAAATCTCAACTTAAACTTTCAGTATGGCTAGTAGAACATACTAAATTACATATATGGCTCACATTATATGTATACCGTACAATACCGTTGTAAGCACTATGTAGGTGTTAGCCTTTATTATTATTTTTATTATTATTATTATTTTTAAAGATTTTATTTATTTATTTGACAGACAGAGATCACAAGTAGGCAGAGAAGCAGGCAGAGAGAGAGGAGGAAGCAGGCTCCCTCCTGAGCAGAGAGCCCGATGCGGGGCTCGATCCCAGGACCCTGGGATCATGACCTGAGCCAAAGGCAGAGGCTTTAACCCACTGAGCCACCCAGGCGCCCCTATTTTTATTATTTTTAAAATCTGTGATGATCATGGTGGTGGTGATGGTTTCCGTGTACCCCTCTCCCTTTTTCCTTTTTTCCTCTACCTTTTTGACTTCAGGGGTTCTGGGTAGGGAAAATTAGGAAAGAAAGTTGTTAGTGGATGAGGTGAATGAGGGGGCAAAGGCATGAACAGCTTCTGTCCTCAAGTCAACAAAGACAGGACCTAGTCGCACTATAGTGCTATGTGCTCTGAGTTGCTAACTTAAATCTTCCTGCTTTCTTGGAGAGAGAAAGTATCCTTCCATTGCTATCTCATGCTTTCCTTATTACAAGGAGGAAGCTAAACTTGGCTATCATAGCTGGATATTCATTTATAATAATGAAAATGGAAGCTTGTTGAAAAATATGGATTAGAAGGATTAAGGATTTTTTTTTTCCTTTTGGTTCAGAAAAAATGAGTTTGTTTTCCATTAAGGAAGTGAATTCAAAAGCTAACATTAAAAAAAAGTGTAAACACTTAAAAAATATTTGGTTATCTTAATTCAAACTAGCCTTCAACTCCAAATGAGTTGTACTGTTCTACAGTAACCAGATACTATGACAATGACTGCTGACCATGGTTAAAAAACTCTCAGACTAATTTATGTATGAGTTACTTAAAATGATTTTATAAAATGCACACCACATGATCTGAAATTCAGTTTGCACATATCCTATGCTTCAGTGTGTCGTACGGTCTGTACATTGACTATGCTGGTAACTACAGCCGTCACGGTCTCATAACTGGACTATTAGTCCAGTGGTAATTTAAGAGTTTGATTTGGGCAGCCTCTTTTAGGAGGGTGGTCAAAGAAGTGTGTAAGTCCTGCTGATTATGTGTTCAGTAATATCCTGGGATCTTACTTCCTCATAACTGCTTTTCATGGTGGCTTGTTCCTTACATGGAGTATTTATACCAGGAGTGATGGGGGTGTGGCAAACTAGATAGAGATAATCATTTGAAGTGTCAGTTTCCTTTGAGATCATAAGGTACAGTGAATAGCATTATCTCTCTGAGTGCCTTAGAACTAATAGGGAACAAAAAGCCACTTGCCAATCCCAGTGGACAGATGTGGTTTATTTATCTTGGTAAATCTTTGAGAGGGTAGAATCACTATAATGCAGGGGGCTCCCCCCTTAGATATTCTGTGGGTGTGGCTGTTGGCACATAGCAAGTTTTCCTGCTTCTGTTCCAAGTAAGAATCTTTGAGCTGTTTTTCTTGTTCGAACAGTGTCTAGCTGATAGCTGTTATTTTAAATATCGACACTTGAAGTGATGGCCACCTGTTTACCTGTTAGGTGAAATGTTACAAAAGAACACATTCCAGGATAGTGTAACTGTGATCTCTGTGTTTGGATTTGCATGTTATTTCTGAATGCATAAATACAAACTTGGACAGTTTAGGTTTGATTATTTATATTAGCGAATACTGGTTTATGAAAGAGTCATAATAAATTTCTTCTAAATAGTAAGGTTCTCTAGGGCCTTTGAATATTTGAATTGCAAAATATTGATCACAATTGCGAGGAAAATATCTGTTGTATAAAGCCAGACATGTCTGTGTGTGTGTGTGTGTGTGTGTGTGTGTGTGTGTGTATCCATGTGTGTTCTCACATGCTGGCCACCAAGTACATAAATATGTACCTTCCTGCATTCTTTATAGACAAGAGAAACATTTCTTGTTGCTCTTGGCCTGGAGTTATGTCCACCCTCTTCTCACTGGAAGTGTCAGGGCAACACACACAATAGTAAATGAGGAGATGAAACAAGTGGGACCAGAAAACATTGTCCACAGCCCAGTGGTCCGTGTCACCATTCTTCTGCTTCTAGCATATATTGCATAATCCAGAGAGACGAGACAAGCCAAATCCTTTTAGTACACCATGTCTGGGGAGGTTATGGAATCCCAGAGGTTTGTTTCTTGTTGTCATTGTAACAGTCTCGATTGTGACATGGAGATCCTGAAAGTCACCTGAGAATGTCATGAAAACCACATTCCCATTACTGTTATTTCTGCTGGACACTTACTGGTTAGGGAATACATTTTACTTATTAAAAAAAATATATAACCAAGTGCAAGCACCTATGTTCTTTGCATTGAAGTCACACACAAGAACCATCACTCCTTTCCTTACACAGTTACACCTAAGCTTTTGCGATAAAATGTGCTGTATTTGTATTTGTAAGAAGTCATTTTAAAGGAACTAGAAGCTTTTATTTAGACTTCTCATTCTTCCCTTTTTTACAGAAATGTCAGAATCAGAATATCTTTTCTTAAGAATCTGAACGAAGGGTTTTCCTGCTTACTTCCATGATAGTAATTATGTAGGAAGAAAGAGCTTTAGGAATTTTCCTTCTTTTGAAATTCTATTATTTTCTTTGTTGATAAAAAGGGATACTAGTAAATGTTTGTTAGCCTAACAAATGTTAGTCTTTATGCTGTAAATTAACATTACATTAATAAAAACTATTTACTGAGAAAGCTTGTTTTGTTGGTTCTGAACTTTTTTAGAAATTATAGCTAAGTATGTAGTTTGACTGTTCCAACCCGAATGTTAGTTTTAAAAATAAATTTTGTTTCAATCTGTGCAGCTGTAGTTTACTTTCCATGCATGGAAAGTATCTATTTTATTAAGTCCTATGAGGAATATGTGTCACATACATTTAAGAAAAATCTATTTAAGATGAAAAATTCCAAAAATGACTTCCCCCTGGTGTGAAGTAAAACAAAAGCCCCAATGGCATCTCTGCCTGTGATAATGACATTGAGGTAACAAACTGCAGGCAGGTGAGGTTCATAGGGATGATCTCACACCTGCACTGTGAGCTTGGGAACAGCTGGGTCTGGAGCTGGCGTGTAGCCTTGCTTTATATTTGATGCAAGACCACCCCTCAGACTTGTGGCCCACACATTTGCATGGAGGACTCCTAGTGTTTTAAAATAGGCAAATAGGATTGTGGAGTAGGTAGCAGTCCCTGGTTTTGTCAGTCTTTTCCCCAGAATAGAGAGGTGAAGAAGCCTCAGTTTAGTCCCACCAACCTCTAAGCCTAAATTCCTCGTATCACTTGAGAATTGTGTCTGCCAGGCAAGTGTCACTTGCAAAGCCCAAAGACTGAAGATCTGTGTCTACTTAAGTAGGTCTTTGCACTGTGGCTAGTGAGGTAGCAGGTGAGGCCCACGAAGGGCTCCTTCCCCACTAGGCCCTACGTAATTCCCCTGAAACTGCTCATTGGTGCTCTAGGGTAGTTGAGGGTGGTAAACGTTGTGGGCACGCAGAGCTAGTAGCTCTGCAGTAGCCCTAGAAGATGACTTCAATGGCGCTCTTTGGTTTCATTCTTTTTCACATATCCCGAAAGAAAAGGCATCTGTCCATCTATCCCTCCATCTCCTTGTGAAGGGAAAGTCAAGGTTGAGTCTCTAAGACCTCTACCCCATCATCTAACCCAGCTTAAGGAAGGTTGTATGAGGCTCACCATTATTTTATCTCTTTGCCCAGTCACTCCTCTGTCACCAAGGCCCCATGGCTCCTTCCTCACCTGATCACTCAGGGCTGTTCTGTTCACTCCAACATTGGTATTGCTGTGGTTAATGTCTTCTGGGAATGCTTGTACACACATGGTTTTCCAGGGGCATGAAGTAGAAATGGTTTGCTCTCTTGCTCTTTTAAGGTCAGTTCTACTACCTTGGTTTTATTACATATGTACTGATTTCTTTAAAGCAAGAGATCAAGGACAATCAGTTCAGATCCAGCCTTCAGATAGGTTTGGTTTGGCTGGTACACTGTTCTAAAACAGTTTGAACTTCCTTTAAACACTTGGGGAGATTTCATTTAGCAGTTCAGAATTCTGGCTTCTGATAGAATTAGAGTATCTAACCACACATTATCTGCTTTCCCATGTGACTGTTAGACATAGGAATTGAATAATGGCTTCTCTTTTTGGAATAATGACGTTTTAAGCCTTTTTGACCATCTATACCCATACAGGAAACAGTATTTATCTTTACTATGTGCCATGCATTTTGTTCTGTTCTATTTCATTAAAGCACAAATTGTCAAATACCATAATATGATTTTCTTATCCACTGATAACTGACCTGTAGCTTGGGAGCACTACTTTGAATTTAACATCAGGTTCTGCTTGCCAGGGCCCTTGCGAAGCTGCGTTGGTGCTTAACATTGGGCTTGCTGCAGCATCAGTTTGTTCTCCAAGCACAGTCAACTGCCATTCACATTAGGGAATCAAATAGTGCTCTGGATTGTCCATTCTGCAGCCCATGTTTAGCCTGTGGGTACCCAGGTAAGCTGATTGTTCAGGACCCTTTGAGCATTGCCAAGACTGAAGACAAAGTGAGAATGAATGCCTCTCTTTCACCTCACCACAGCTTTCTTGTCCTGCCCCTACAAAGATACATGAATAGGGAGGAAATACGCTGTTTTGTGGGAGACTGCTTCTGGGCTCTCCTACCTATTGCATAATAGTGGCTCCAGTAGATAGGTATCAGGGACCATTCATCTTACAATGAATTTTTTTGTAAAGCAGAGGAAGTTTTTAACTATAAGTTATTTTAGTGGCTTTACATTTGCATTACAGACTTTTAAGTATGGTCATTAACTGAGATGGGTTAGTAGTCAGAGGGCAGGAAAAGACTAAAGGGGTTTGTTAGTCATTTTATTTGCCTTATTATTACTCACCAGACCCCTGGCCATCTAAACATCAATAAAAAAGGACAAAACATCGTTTTACACAATTCAAATTATACAGTGATATTCAGGTGTTCAAATTGTATTCCTTTATGATGCTGATAGATTAGAATTTGAGTCAGAAGATACGGCTTCTTGTTGTAGCCACAGTTTTACTATGTGAACTTAGGTAAGCCTTTCTTTATAGTGCATGGCCTTGGTGTTCCCATCAGTAAAACGGGCATGTTGGAAACAACCCCCTATTACCCATCCCATTGATATCTGAGGGTCTGGTGAGATATATGTTTATGTATATATACACTATGTTTCTTTCTGTTACGGGCTGCTGTCTTATTAGGAGATACAGAATTATGTATCAAAGCTGCTTAAAGTGCTTCATGCATTTTTACACAAATCACTAACGATTCTTCAGGCAATCTTTTGGGGAAGAAAGGGGTCATCAGGACATTTGAATACAAATGATAGTTGAAGCCAAGATCCATAGAACGTGCATTACAATTTAGTGGCTCTTGGTCTTGGGAACTTCTGAATTGCCATTCACTGAGCTGTTAGGAATTCAGCAGGAACACTAGTTTGATCTACTGAAAGCTGATTCTGAAATACAAGTGCTGTACATTTATTTGCTCTAGCCCATGATAGAGGCAAAAACTGAGCAGAGAATATTCTTGCTCTTTATCCAAGGCTCTTTCCTTGAGAATGAAGTTATTGGACTGCTACAGTGAAAGGCATTTATACTCTTTTACTAAAAAAATTGACCAACTTTCTGATGGTTTTCCAATCTATCCCAATCTAGTCCTGATTTGTTGAGTGATAGCACTTTGGAGACCACACAAAAGGCCCACGAAGAAAAATCCAGCAGGGACTTACTTTTGGTTCTTACCTCATAGTTAACAACCCTTCCTCAAGCTTATAGTCCCCATCACATGCAGTTCTGAGACATTGTCCAACAAAGGACACTTAGACCCAGTCCATTTAAAACTGACCAGAATGAATAATCAGCTTTAGAATTTGACATGAATAAATTGTTTCTAAGAAATTACATGCGAACAAGTGTTGTCTCTGATTCCTAAGAATAGGCTTTTGTCAGGTGCCAAAGGTGATTCTCTCCCTATTGTGTTGTAGGTGGTGCAGAAGAGTGTGATTCTGGAGTGAGAAAACAGATTTATGTTCTTGCCTTGTCCCAGTCACCAGCTTACTCATCTTGGTCGTTGCATTGAATGTCTCTGGGCCTCATAGTCAACCTTACAGTATTTATTATGCAACTCTGAGCTTAGAACTTTGTTGTAGCTACTGTATTATTTCTATTTTACAGGTGGGAAAATTGAGGTTGGAGAGAAGAAAATAACTTGCCCATGATCACACAGCTTAGGAAATTGGTAGAATCTAGGGTGGAGCTCAGGTTAGCATGACTCCAGACCCTGACAGCTGCCTTGTAGTTTGAAGGACCCTTTTTGCTAATACTAAAGGATTCTGGGTTCTGGTAGTTGTCAAATAACACATTATAATTTTTAAAATAATCAAAGAAGTAATTTTGTAGACATCTGTAAGATAAAGAACAACTAATGCAAATAAATTTTAATAAGGACATGACAAAAGCAGAAATGTTAGGAAGCATCCTAAGTTTTCTGGGTGTTCCACTCATCTGTTTCTCCAACCATTCCCTGCTTCCTACCTCCCCTTCAGACACAAAAATCACAGTTTTATCTAGTTAATAAGAAGTAAAAATTGACAGTTGACTTATGTCATAATTTACTGGGTGCTGATAAGAACTTTTAATCAAGCTAAATTTTCCTTTGCTTAATAATTCCTTCTTACCATAATGCTCTAAACACACCTCTAAAATAGCATTACTGGGGCACCTGGCTGGCTCAGTCCATAGAGCATGCAACTCTTGATCTTGGGTTTGTGGGTTCAAGCCCCATGCTGGGTATAGAGAGTACTTAAAAATAAAACCTTTAAAAATAGTAATACAATAAAATAGCATTCCTTTCCTCTGCATTTATTTTCTTCAAGTGTCTGAGTGTTTTCACCTCACCTCCTGTTAACAGCTTTATCCAAGGTGATTTATTAAAACTGATTTAGTCTATTTAATCAGCCTTTTCTCATTCTAAATAATTTGGGGAGTAGTCTGAGACTTTCCCTCAGTTTGATCCCATTTTCCTATATCAGGTGTTGCATTGCAGATATCTCTGCTTGATCTGGGAAGCACATAATTTATATTGTCTACTTCACAGAC